>NW_027443216.1:20000-22500 GCF_048569485.1 Anomaloglossus baeobatrachus
TATTGTGTGTGTGTGTGTAGTGGGTGATGGGGGGGATGTATTGTATCGTGTGTGTAGTGGGTGATGGGGGATGTATTGTGTGTGTAGGGGGTGATGGGGGATGTATTGTGTGTGTAGGGGGTGATGGGGGATGTATTGTGTGTGTGTAGGGGTGATGGGGGATGTATTGTGTGTGTAGTGGGTGATGGGGGATGTATTGTGTGTGTAGGGGGTGATGGGGGATGTATTGTGTGTGTAGGGGGTGATGGGGGATGTATTGTGTGTGTAGGGGGTGATGGGGGATGTATTGTGTGTGTGTAGGGGGTGATGGGGGATGTATTGTGTGTGTGTAGGGGGTGATGGGGGATGTATTGTGTGTGTGTAGGGGGTGATGGGGGGATGTATTGTGTGTATGTAGTGGGTAATGGGGGATGTATTGTGTGTGTGTAGTGGGTGATGGGGGGGGATGTATTGTATTGTGTGTGTAGGGGGTGATGGGGGATGTATTGTGTGTGTGTAGGGGGTGATGGGGGATGTATTGTGTGTGTGTAGGGGGTGATGGGGGATGTATCGTGTGTGTAGTGGGTGATGGGGGATGTATTGTGTGTGTGTGTGTGTGTAGTGGGTGATGGGGGGGATGTATTGTATCGTGTGTGTAGTGGGTGATGGGGGATGTATTGTGTGTGTAGGGGGTGATGGGGGATGTATTGTGTGTGTGTAGGGGGTGATGGGGGATGTATTGTGTGTGTGTAGGGGGTGATGGGGGATGTATTGTGTGTGTGTGTGTAGGGGGTGATGGGGGATGTATTGTGTGTGTGTAGTGGGTGATGGGGGATGTATTGTGTGTGTGTAGTGGGTGATGGGGGGGATGTATTGTATCGTGTGTGTAGTGGGTGATGGGGGATGTATTGTGTGTGTGTAGGGGGTGATGGGGGATGTATTGTGTGTGTGTAGGGGGTGATGGGGGATGTATTGTGTGTGTGTAGGGGGTGATGGGGGATGTATTGTGTGTGTGTAGGGGGTGATGGGGGATGTATTGTGTGTGTGTGTGTGTGTAGTGGGTGATGGGGGGGATGTATTGTATCGTGTGTGTAGTGGGTGATGGGGGATGTATTGTGTGTGTAGTGGGTGATGGGGGATGTATTGTGTGTGTAGTGGGTGATGGGGGATGTATTGTGTGTGTAGTGGGTGATGGGGGATGTATTGTGTGTGTAGTGGGTGATGGGGGATGTATTGTGTGTGTAGTGGGTGATGGGGGATGTATTGTATCGTGTGTGTAGTGGGTGATGGGGGATGTATTGTGTGTGTGTAGGGGGTGATGGGGGATGTATTGTGTGTGTGTAGGGGGTGATGGGGGATGTATTGTGTGTGTGTAGGGGGTGATGGGGGATGTATTGTGTGTGTGTAGGGGGTGATGGGGGATGTATTGTGTGTGTGTGTGTAGTGGGTGATGGGGGGGATGTATTGTATCGTGTGTGTAGTGGGTGATGGGGGATGTATTGTGTGTGTAGGGGGTGATGGGGGATGTATTGTGTGTGTAGTGGGTGATGGGGGATGTATTGTGTGTGTAGGGGGTGATGGGGGATGTATTGTGTGTGTAGTGGGTGATGGGGGGGATGTATTGTATCGTGTGTGTAGTGGGTGATGGGGGATGTATTGTGTGTGTGTAGGGGGTGATGGGGGATGTATTGTGTGTGTGTAGGGGGTGATGGGGGATGTATTGTGTGTGTAGGGGGTGATGGGGGATGTATTGTGTGTGTGTAGGGGGTGATGGGGGATGTATTGTGTGTGTAGTGGGTGATGGGGGATGTATTGTGTGTGTAGGGGGTGGTGGGGGATGTATTGTGTGTGTAGGGGGTGATGGGGGATGTATTGTGTGTGTAGGGGGTGATGGGGGATGTATTGTATCGTGTGTGTAGGGGGTGATGGGGGATGTATTGTGTGTGTGTAGGGGGTGATGGGGGATGTATTGTGTGTGTGTAGGGGGTGATGGGGGATGTATCGTGTGTGTAGTGGGTGATGGGGGATGTATTGTGTGTGTGTAGTGGGTGATGGGGGGGGATGTATTGTATCGTGTGTGTAGTGGGTGATGGGGGGTGTATTGTGTGTGTAGGGGGTGATGGGGGATGTATTGTGTGTGTGTAGGGGGTGATGGGGGATGTATTGTGTGTGTGTAGGGGGTGATGGGGGATGTATTGTGTGTGTGTAGGGGGTGATGGGGGATGTATTGTGTGTGTGTAGGGGGTGATGGGGGATGTATTGTGTGTATGTAGTGGGTAATGGGGGATGTATTGTGTGTGTAGTGGGTGATGGGGGATGTTATTGTGTGTGTGTGTGTAGTGGGTGATGGGGGGGATGTATTGTATTGTATTGTGTGTGTGTGTGTGTGTGTGTGTGTGTGTGTGTAGTGGGTGATGGGGGATGTATTGTGTGTGTGTGTGTAGTGGGTGATGGGGGGGATGTATTGTATCGTGTGTGTAGTGGGTGATGGGGGATGTATTGTGTGTGTAGGGGGTGATGG
>NW_027443216.1:37500-53656 GCF_048569485.1 Anomaloglossus baeobatrachus
GGGGATGTATTGTGTGTGTGTAGGGGGTGATGGGGGATGTATTGTGTGTAGGGGGTGATGGGGGATGTATTGTGTGTGTGTAGGGGGTGATGGGGGATGTATTGTGTGTGTAGGGGGTGATGGGGGATGTATTGTGTGTGTGTAGGGGGTGATGGGGGATGTATTGTGTGTGTGTAGGGGGTGATGGGGGATGTATTGTGTGTGTGTAGGGGGTGATGGGGGATGTATTGTGTGTGTGTAGGGGGTGATGGGGGGATGTATTGTATCGTGTGTGTAGGGGGTGATGGGGGATGTATTGTGTGTGTGTAGGGGGTGATGGGGGATGTATTGTGTGTGTGTAGGGGGTGATGGGGGATGTATTGTGTGTGTGTAGGGGGTGATGGGGGATGTATTGTGTGTGTGTAGGGGGTGATGGGGGATGTATTGTGTGTGTGTAGGGGGTGATGGGGGATGTATTGTGTGTGTGTAGGGGGTGATGGGGGATGTATTGTGTGTGTGTAGGGGGTGATGGGGGATGTATTGTGTGTGTGTAGGGGGTGATGGGGGATGTATTGTGTGTGTGTAGGGGGTGATGGGGGGATGTATTGTGTGTATGTAGTGGGTAATGGGGGATGTATTGTGTGTGTGTGTAGGGGGTGATGGGAGATGTATTGTGTGTGTGTAGGGGGTGATGGGGGATGTATTGTGTGTGTAGGGGGTGATGGGGGGATGTATTGTGTGTGTGTAGGGGGTGATGGGGGATGTATTGTGTGTGTGTAGGGGGTGATGGGGGATGTATTGTGTGTATGTAGTGGGTGATGGGGGATGTATTGTGTGTGTGTAGGGGGTGATGGGGGATGTATTGTGTGTGTGTAGGGGGTGATGGGGGATGTATTGTGTGTGTAGGGGGTGATGGGGGATGTATTGTGTGTGTGTAGGGGGTGATGGGGGATGTATCGTGTGTGTAGTGGGTGATGGGGGATGTATTGTGTGTGTGTAGGGGGTGATGGGGGATGTATTGTGTGTGTGTAGGGGGTGATGGGGGGATGTATTGTGTGTATGTAGTGGGTAATGGGGGATGTATTGTGTGTGTGTGTAGGGGGTGATGGGGGATGTATTGTGTGTGTGTAGGGGGTGATGGGGGATGTATTGTGTGTGTAGGGGGTGATGGGGGATGTATTGTGTGTGTGTAGGGGGTGATGGGGGATGTATTGTGTGTGTGTAGGGGGTGATGGGGGGATGTATTGTGTGTATGTAGTGGGTAATGGGGGATGTATTGTGTGTGTGTGTAGGGGGTGATGGGGGATGTATTGTGTGTGTGTAGGGGGTGATGGGGGATGTATTGTGTGTGTAGGGGGTGATGGGGGATGTATCGTGTGTGTAGTGGGTGATGGGGGATGTATTGTGTGTGTGTAGGGGGTGATGGGGGATGTATTGTGTGTGTGTAGGGGGTGATGGGGGATGTATTGTGTGTGTGTAGGGGGTGATGGGGGGATGTATTGTGTGTATGTAGTGGGTAATGGGGGATGTATTGTGTGTGTGTGTAGGGGGTGATGGGGGATGTATTGTGTGTGTGTAGGGGGTGATGGGGGATGTATTGTGTGTGTAGGGGGTGATGGGGGATGTATTGTGTGTGTGTAGGGGGTGATGGGGGATGTATTGTGTGTGTAGGGGGTGATGGGGGATGTATTGTGTGTGTGTAGGGGGTGATGGGGGATGTATTGTGTGTGTGTAGGGGGTGATGGGGGATGTATTGTGTGTGTGTGTAGGGGGTGATGGGGGATGTATTGTGTGTGTGTAGGGGGTGATGGGGGGGATGTATTGTATCGTGTGTGTAGGGGGTGATGGGGGATGTATTGTGTGTGTGTAGGGGGTGATGGGGGATGTATTGTGTGTGTGTAGGGGGTGATGGGGGATGTATTGTGTGTGTGTAGGGGGTGATGGGGGATGTATTGTGTGTGTGTAGGGGGTGATGGGGGGGATGTATTGTATCGTGTGTGTAGGGGGTGATGGGGGATGTATTGTATCGTGTGTGTAGGGGGTGATGGGGGATGTATTGTGTGTGTGTAGGGGGTGATGGGGGATGTATTGTGTGTGTGTAGGGGGTGATGGGGGATGTATTGTGTGTGTGTAGGGGGTGATGGGGGATGTATTGTGTGTGTGTAGGGGGTGATGGGGGATGTATTGTGTGTGTGTAGGGGGTGATGGGGGATGTATTGTGTGTGTGTAGTGGGTGATGGGGGATGTATTGTGTGTGTGTAGGGGGTGATGGGGGATGTATTGTGTGTATGTAGGGGGTGATGGGGGATGTATTGTATCGTGTGTGTAGTGGGTAATGGGGGATGTATTGTGTGTGTGTAGGGGGTGATGGGGGATGTATTGTGTGTGTAGGGGGTGATGGGGGGATGTATTGTGTGTATGTAGTGGGTAATGGGGGATGTATTGTGTGTGTGTGTAGGGGGTGATGGGGGATGTATTGTGTGTGTGTGTAGGGGGTGATGGGGGATGTATTGTGTGTGTAGGGGGTGATGGGGGATGTATTGTGTGTGTGTAGGGGGTGATGGGGGGATGTATTGTGTGTGTGTAGGGGGTGATGGGGGGATGTATTGTGTGTGTGTAGGGGGTGATGGGGGATGTATTGTGTGTGTGTAGGGGGTGATGGGGGATGTATTGTGTGTGTAGGGGGTGATGGGGGGATGTATTGTGTGTATGTAGTGGGTAATGGGGGATGTATTGTGTGTGTGTGTAGGGGGTGATGGGGGATGTATTGTGTGTGTGTGTAGGGGGTGATGGGGGATGTATTGTGTGTGTAGGGGGTGATGGGGGATGTATTGTGTGTGTGTAGGGGGTGATGGGGGGATGTATTGTGTGTGTGTAGTGGGTGATGGGGGATGTATTGTGTGTGTGTAGGGGGTGATGGGGGATGTATTGTGTGTGTAGGGGGTGATGGGGGATGTATTGTGTGTGTGTAGGGGGTGATGGGGGATGTATTGTGTATGTAGTGGGTAATGGGGGATGTATTGTGTGTGTGTAGTGGGTGATGGGGGATGTATTGTGTGTGTGTAGTGGGTGATGGGGGATGTATTGTGTGTGTGTAGGGGGTGATGGGGGATGTATTGTGTGTGTGTAGGGGGTGATGGGGGATGTATTGTGTGTATGTAGTGGGTGATGGGGGATGTATTGTGTGTGTGTAGGGGGTGATGGGGGATGTATTGTGTGTGTGTAGGGGGTGATGGGGGATGTATTGTGTGTGTGTAGGGGGTGAAGGGGGATGTATTGTGTGTGTGTAGGGGGTGATGGGGGATGTATTGTGTGTGTAGGGGGTGATGGGGGGATGTATTGTGTGTGTGTAGTGGGTAATGGGGGATGTATTGTGTGTGTGTAGGGGGTGATGGGGGATGTATTGTGTGTGTGTAGGGGGTGATGGGGGATGTATTGTGTGTGTGTGTGTAGGGGGTGATGGGGGATGTATTGTGTGTGTGTAGGGGGTGATGGGGGATGTATTGTGTGTGTGTAGTGGGTAATGGGGGATGTATTGTGTGTGTGTAGGGGGTGATGGGGGATGTATTGTGTGTGTGTAGGGGGTGATGGGGGGATGTATTGTGTGTGTGTAGTGGGTAATGGGGGATGTATTGTGTGTGTGTAGGGGGTGATGGGGGATGTATTGTGTGTGTGTGTAGGGGGTGATGGGGGATGTATTGTGTGTGTGTGTAGTGGGTGATGGGGGATGTATTGTGTGTGTGTAGGGGGTGATGGGGGATGTATTGTGTGTGTGTAGGGGGTGATGGGGGATGTATTGTGTGTGTGTGTAGGGGGTGATGGGGGATGTATTGTGTGTATGTAGTGGGTGATGGGGGATGTATTGTGTGTGTGTAGGGGGTGATGGGGGATGTATTGTGTGTGTGTAGGGGGTGATGGGGGATGTATTGTGTGTGTAGGGGGTGATGGGGGATGTATTGTGTGTGTGTAGGGGGTGATGGGGGATGTATCGTGTGTGTAGTGGGTGATGGGGGATGTATTGTGTGTGTGTAGGGGGTGATGGGGGATGTATTGTGTGTGTGTAGGGGGTGATGGGGGGATGTATTGTGTGTATGTAGTGGGTAATGGGGGATGTATTGTGTGTGTGTGTAGGGGGTGATGGGGGATGTATTGTGTGTGTGTAGGGGGTGATGGGGGATGTATTGTGTGTGTAGGGGGTGATGGGGGATGTATTGTGTGTGTGTAGGGGGTGATGGGGGATGTATTGTGTGTGTGTAGGGGGTGATGGGGGGATGTATTGTGTGTATGTAGTGGGTAATGGGGGATGTATTGTGTGTGTGTGTAGGGGGTGATGGGGGATGTATTTTGTGTGTGTAGGGGGTGATGGGGGATGTATTGTGTGTGTAGGGGGTGATGGGGGATGTATCGTGTGTGTAGTGGGTGATGGGGGATGTATTGTGTGTGTGTAGGGGGTGATGGGGGATGTATTGTGTGTGTGTAGGGGGTGATGGGGGATGTATTGTGTGTGTGTAGGGGGTGATGGGGGGATGTATTGTGTGTATGTAGTGGGTAATGGGGGATGTATTGTGTGTGTGTGTAGGGGGTGATGGGGGATGTATTGTGTGTGTGTAGGGGGTGATGGGGGATGTATTGTGTGTGTAGGGGGTGATGGGGGATGTATTGTGTGTGTGTAGGGGGTGATGGGGGATGTATTGTGTGTGTAGGGGGTGATGGGGGATGTATTGTGTGTGTGTAGGGGGTGATGGGGGATGTATTGTGTGTGTGTAGGGGGTGATGGGGGATGTATTGTGTGTGTGTAGGGGGTGATGGGGGATGTATTGTGTGTGTGTAGGGGGTGATGGGGGGGATGTATTGTATCGTGTGTGTAGGGGGTGATGGGGGATGTATTGTGTGTGTGTAGGGGGTGATGGGGGATGTATTGTGTGTGTGTAGGGGGTGATGGGGGATGTATTGTGTGTGTGTAGGGGGTGATGGGGGATGTATTGTGTGTGTGTAGGGGGTGATGGGGGGGATGTATTGTATCGTGTGTGTAGGGGGTGATGGGGGATGTATTGTATCGTGTGTGTAGGGGGTGATGGGGGATGTATTGTGTGTGTGTAGGGGGTGATGGGGGATGTATTGTGTGTGTGTAGGGGGTGATGGGGGATGTATTGTGTGTGTGTAGGGGGTGATGGGGGATGTATTGTGTGTGTGTAGGGGGTGATGGGGGATGTATTGTGTGTGTGTAGGGGGTGATGGGGGATGTATTGTGTGTGTGTAGTGGGTGATGGGGGATGTATTGTGTGTGTGTAGGGGGTGATGGGGGATGTATTGTGTGTATGTAGGGGGTGATGGGGGATGTATTGTATCGTGTGTGTAGTGGGTAATGGGGGATGTATTGTGTGTGTGTAGGGGGTGATGGGGGATGTATTGTGTGTGTAGGGGGTGATGGGGGGATGTATTGTGTGTATGTAGTGGGTAATGGGGGATGTATTGTGTGTGTGTGTAGGGGGTGATGGGGGATGTATTGTGTGTGTGTGTAGGGGGTGATGGGGGATGTATTGTGTGTGTAGGGGGTGATGGGGGATGTATTGTGTGTGTGTAGGGGGTGATGGGGGGATGTATTGTGTGTGTGTAGGGGGTGATGGGGGGATGTATTGTGTGTGTGTAGGGGGTGATGGGGGATGTATTGTGTGTGTGTAGGGGGTGATGGGGGATGTATTGTGTGTGTAGGGGGTGATGGGGGGATGTATTGTGTGTATGTAGTGGGTAATGGGGGATGTATTGTGTGTGTGTGTAGGGGGTGATGGGGGATGTATTGTGTGTGTGTGTAGGGGGTGATGGGGGATGTATTGTGTGTGTAGGGGGTGATGGGGGATGTATTGTGTGTGTGTAGGGGGTGATGGGGGGATGTATTGTGTGTGTGTAGTGGGTGATGGGGGATGTATTGTGTGTGTGTAGGGGGTGATGGGGGATGTATTGTGTGTGTAGGGGGTGATGGGGGATGTATTGTGTGTGTGTAGGGGGTGATGGGGGATGTATTGTGTATGTAGTGGGTAATGGGGGATGTATTGTGTGTGTGTAGTGGGTGATGGGGGATGTATTGTGTGTGTGTAGTGGGTGATGGGGGATGTATTGTGTGTGTGTAGGGGGTGATGGGGGATGTATTGTGTGTGTGTAGGGGGTGATGGGGGATGTATTGTGTGTATGTAGTGGGTGATGGGGGATGTATTGTGTGTGTGTAGGGGGTGATGGGGGATGTATTGTGTGTGTGTAGGGGGTGATGGGGGATGTATTGTGTGTGTGTAGGGGGTGAAGGGGGATGTATTGTGTGTGTGTAGGGGGTGATGGGGGATGTATTGTGTGTGTAGGGGGTGATGGGGGGATGTATTGTGTGTGTGTAGTGGGTAATGGGGGATGTATTGTGTGTGTGTAGGGGGTGATGGGGGATGTATTGTGTGTGTGTAGGGGGTGATGGGGGATGTATTGTGTGTGTGTGTGTAGGGGGTGATGGGGGATGTATTGTGTGTGTGTAGGGGGTGATGGGGGATGTATTGTGTGTGTGTAGTGGGTAATGGGGGATGTATTGTGTGTGTGTAGGGGGTGATGGGGGATGTATTGTGTGTGTGTAGGGGGTGATGGGGGGATGTATTGTGTGTGTGTAGTGGGTAATGGGGGATGTATTGTGTGTGTGTAGGGGGTGATGGGGGATGTATTGTGTGTGTGTGTAGGGGGTGATGGGGGATGTATTGTGTGTGTGTGTAGTGGGTGATGGGGGATGTATTGTGTGTGTGTAGGGGGTGATGGGGGATGTATTGTGTGTGTGTAGGGGGTGATGGGGGATGTATTGTGTGTGTGTGTAGGGGGTGATGGGGGATGTATTGTGTGTGTGTAGGGGGTGATGGGGGATGTATTGTGTGTGTGTAGGGGGTGATGGGGGATGTATTGTGTGTATGTAGTGGGTAATGGGGGATGTATTGTGTGTGTGTAGGGGGTGATGGGGGATGTATTGTGTGTGTGTAGGGGGTGATGGGGATGTATTGTGTGTGTGTATGTAGTGGGTGATGGGGGATGTATTGTGTGTGTGTAGGGGGTGATGGGGGATGTATTGTGTGTGTGTAGGGGGTGATGGGGGGATGTATTGTGTGTATGTAGTGGGTAATGGGGGATGTATTGTGTGTGTGTGTGTGGAGAGGGGCGCGGAGTCATTAGTCGAGCTATAGTTACTTTTAATTCTCACAATTTTTCGTTTCATTCACCTTTTCCGTTCTAATACTTTACAATGTGAATGACCATGGCTGCCCCCCGTAGTGTTGATCCTGGTACGCCCGTGCACAGGCCTGAGTGGGCCCCGGCCCCCAGCCTTTCAACCGTAAACTTCAGTGATTGTACAAGTTCTATACGATCACTGAAGTTTTCGCAGTTGCAGGACCTTTAGTGACATCACATGTGTCATGTGACTCACCAAAGGTCCTAGCGGTGCACTGCGGGAGTCCCCAGGCCTGCACCGACCGCGCCGGTATTCACATGTATGTGCGTCTTTCAGGCGCGCAATACATTTGTACAGTGCGGCCGGTGACAGGAGGAAGAGCACTGCTCAGCCCCGCAATGTACCGTCATCGCCGGGGCTGCAGAGGAGCGCGCCTCAGTCCTGCACCGACATCATCATCACCGGGCCGCAGTGGAGGACATTATAGGGTAATGGGGGCCATTATGAAGCAAATTGGGGCATTATAGGTCAATGGGGGACATTATCAGGCATCAAAGATTGTGGAAGGCAGCATAGCATAATGAGGAGGGGGGTATTTATACAGGGATGTAGTTGGGGGAGATATTATAGAAAGGGCAATTTTTGGGGGTACATTATGGAAGGGGGCACTTTGTGGGGCTATTTTGGAGAGGAGCAGTGTGTGGGGGGATATTTTGTGCAGGAAGCAATTAACAACCCCTTCTGATTCCACTTGTTTCTCCAGACATTATTAAATAAAAGGGGCCAGGATGAGGGACATAATTACTATATGGGGCCGGGATGAGGGACATACATTATTGGTTTATGGTGGCACGTGGGGCATAATTACTGTAGGGGCAAATTAGGGGACATTATTACTGATGAACTATAAGTTCATTTTGAGGATACTGTCTCCAATGGGGGAACAAGAGTCTGACGTGGTGTAGAAATTGGGGAAACAGTGTGGAATGTGCCCTGGGAGTGATCGGCTATGGGTGACTGTTATTCTCTGCAGAGGCATGTTCTGGCAGGAAGAAGTGATGGCGGACAGCGTCGGATGAAGAGAAAAAGCGAAGATGAATAAAGTCAACTAGAGACGTCACTGGTAATGCAGTCACGGTATTTCTCCCTTGTATGTGGTTGTATTCGGTCACTATGTGGTCTGGTCACTATGTGGTGGTAATATGTTGTCTGGTCGCGGTGTGGCAGTATTTCCCCCTTGTATATGGTATTATTGATTTTGGTATAGTGGATTGTGTTGTGTATGGAGGTCACTTTTTCTCTCTATAAGGGGGAGATTTTTTCCAGTAGAAATTAAATACTTAAACATTTAACCCCTCCCCTCCCTGTCCTGTGACTATTACACTGCAGTAAATATGCACTTACAGAGATTCTCCAGTGAAAACAAGTAATCACCTTTACTAAGGCCAT
The DNA here is from genome assembly GCF_048569485.1 of Anomaloglossus baeobatrachus. Classification (NCBI taxonomy): domain Eukaryota; kingdom Metazoa; phylum Chordata; class Amphibia; order Anura; family Aromobatidae; genus Anomaloglossus; species Anomaloglossus baeobatrachus. The sequence goes on from NW_027443216.1 coordinate 46,118, forward strand.
GTTCACACACTGAGTATTCAGTGAGTTTTTTTACCTCAGTATTTGAAGCCAAAACCAGGAGCAGTAAAATCAGAGAAAAAGTGTGTGAACGTGGCCTAAAGATAAGTGATAACTTATTCATCTGTGTGGACCAATTGCTGGGACCTGCACCAATCGTGCAACTTTTATCCCCCATTACACTGGAGCTCGTGTCGACCCCTGATCCATTCATTCCCTCAGTGGCTGCGAGCGCTGCGCTTGTTATTATCTGGCTGCTCCACAGAGGATGAATGGAGCTGCGGTCACACATCCCACCCCACAGAGGATGAATGGAGCTGCGGTCACACATCCCACCCCACAGAGGATGAATGGAGCTGCGGTCACACATCCCACCCCACAGAGGATGAATGGAGCTGCGGTCACACATCCCACCCCACAGAGGATGAATGGAGCTGCAGTCACACATCCCACCCCACAGAGGATGAATGGAGCTGCGGTCACACATCCCACCCCACAGAGGATTAATGGAGCTGCTGTCACACACCCCACCCCACAGAGGATGAATGGAGCTGCGGTCACACATCCCACCCCACAGAGGATGAATGGAGCTGCGGTCACACATCCCACCCCACAGAGGATGAATGGAGCTGCAGTCACACATCCCACCCCACAGAGGATGAATGGAGCTGCGGTCACACATCCCACCCCACAGAGGATGAATGGAGCTGCTGTCACACACCCCACCCCACAGAGGATGAATGGAGCTGCGGTCACACATCCCACCCCACAGAGGATGAATGGAGCTGCTGTCACACACCCCACCCCACAGAGGATGAATGGAGCTGCGGTCACACATCCCACCCCACAGAGGATGAATGGAGCTGCTGTCACACACCCCACCCCACAGAGGATGAATGGATCTGCGGTCACACACCCCACCTGCTGCAAAAAGTTCCCCAATCTTCCGATCGGTGCGGTTTCCACTAGTCTGATTCCACCGATCAATAAGTTATCACCAACCTACCCTGTGGATCGGTGATAACTTGTTTTCACCAAAGACCCCATTACTGCAAACGATTATAATTGTACATCCCAGTTATGGTGCACAGTATAGATGTGCAGGAGCCGCCTGTGTATACAGGCAAAGGAACACAATAATGGGGATAACGCTAATGGGTGTTTATATTTCGCTGTAGGGTGGGCCCCTGGAGTCAATTCCCCTGGTGGGCCCCAGACGGCCCAGTTCGCCCCTGTCTGTGTGCATGGAGGGTCAGGAGTGGCTGCGTATACACATCTGTGTGCATGGAGGGTCAGGAGTGCCTGTGTATACACATCTGTGTGCATGGAGGGTCAGGAGTGCCTGCGTATACACATCTGTGTTATGATCTGGAACCATGGAAGACCACCATAAATCATTGGTAAAAGGTGACAAGAGCCTTGGCAACTAATCTGGCCGCCATCCCCTTACTAACCATCACAACTAGAAGTAGCCGAGGGGTGAACTAACATCCTGTGCACCGCGAACCCAGCCGGAGAACTAACTATCCTAAAGGTAGGAAAGATGAATAACTCTCTGCCTCAGAAAATAGACAAGAATAGCAAGCCCCCCACATTCAAAGACTGCTGTGATATAGGAAAAACACAATACACAGATAGATGACAGGATTAGCAAAAGGTGAGGCCCCCGCTGACTAAAATAGGAAAGGACAGGAAAGGGACTGATGGTAGCCAGAGAAAAACCCTGCAAAAATCCAAAAACCTGATAGTACAAAAAGGCCCTCAGATCGCACAATCTGAACTCCGTCCTATACCAGGCGCTCTTGTCATACCAATGAACAGAACACAAGAATCATAACAAAGTCAACAAGCCACAAACACATGGACCCAAAGGAGCTATACTCCACACAGAACTGCAGGGAGTTCCCTAACAATCCACTGAGGGGGAAAATCCCTGCAAGCAAATAAACTGAAACCAACCACAGCAAATGACAAACCCAGATAAACAAAAGAACCAGACAATAAATAAAGAGCAAGCACTTATCTGGGGAAGATGTGGTGTAGAGCAGGATTAAGCAGGCTGGAGATACAAAGAACAACTGACATCCGGCAAAAGCCTGCAATCAGACCAGGATTTAAATAGGCAGAGAGTTAGGAAAGAAAAACACCCACTGCACAACACACCTGGTCCAAGTCCAAACCATTCCTGGCCACCAGAGGGAGCCTCCCAGCAGCCAAAACATAACTAACATTCACAACACATCTGTGTGCATGGAGAGTCAGGAGTGCCTGCGTATACACATCTGTGTGCATGGAGGGTCAGGAGCGCCTGCGTATACACATCTGTGTGCATGGAGAGTCAGGAGTGCCTGTGTATACACATCTGTGTGCATGGAGAGTCAGGAGTGCCTGCGTATACACATCTGTGTGCATGGAGGGTCAGGAGCGCCTGCGTATACACATCTGTGTGCATGGAGAGTCAGGAGTGCCTGTGTATACACATCTGTGTGCATGGAGAGTCAGGAGTGCCTGTGTATACACATCTGTGTGCATGGAGAGTCAGGAGTGCCTGTGTATACACATCTGTGTGCATGGAGAGTCAGGAGTGCCTGTGTATACACATCTGTGTGCATGGAGGGTCAGGAGTGTCTGCGTATACACATCTGTGTGCATGGAGGGTCAGGAGTGTCTGCGTATACACATCTGTGTGCATGGAGGGTCAGGAGCGCCTGCGTATACACATCTGTGTGCATGGAGAGTCAGGAGTGCCTGTGTATACATATCTGTGTGCATGGAGGGTCAGGAGTGTCTGTGTATACATATCTGTGTGCATGGAAGGTCAGGAGTGCCTGCGTATACATATCTGTGTGCATGGAGGGTCAGGAGTGTCTGCGTATACACATCTGTGTGCATGGAAGGTCAGGAGTGCCTGCGTATACATATCTGTGTGCATGGAGAGTCAGGAGTGCCTGCGTATACACATCTGTGTGCATGGAAAGTCAGGAGTGCCTTTGTATACACATCTGTGTGCATGGAGAGTCAGGAGTGCCTGCGTATACACATCTGTGTGCATGGAGGGTCAGGAGTGTCTGCGTATACACATCTGTGTGCATGGAGAGTCAGGAGTGCCTGTGTATACATATCTGTGTGCATGGAGGGTCAGGAGTGTCTGTGTATACATATCTGTGTGCATGGAAGGTCAGGAGTGCCTGCGTATACATATCTGTGTGCATGGAGGGTCAGGAGTGTCTGCGTATACACATCTGTGTGCATGGAAGGTCAGGAGTGCCTGCGTATACATATCTGTGTGCATGGAGAGTCAGGAGTGCCTGCGTATACACATCTGTGTGCATGGAGAGTCAGGAGTGCCTTTGTATACACATCTGTGTGCATGGAGAGTCAGGAGTGCCTGCGTATACACATCTGTGTGCATGGAGGGTCAGGAGTGTCTGCGTATACACATCTGTGTGCATGGAGAGTCAGGAGTGCCTGTGTATACATATCTGTGTGCATGGAGGGTCAGGAGTGTCTGTGTATACATATCTGTGTGCATGGAAGGTCAGGAGTGCCTGCGTATACATATCTGTGTGCATGGAGGGTCAGGAGTGTCTGCGTATACACATCTGTGTGCATGGAAGGTCAGGAGTGCCTTTGTATACACATCTGTGTGCATGGAGGGTCAGGAGTGCCTGCGTATACACATCTGTGTGCATGGAGAGTCAGGAGTGCCTGCGTATACACATCTGTGTGCATGGAGGGCCAGGAGCGCCTGTGTATACACATCTGTGTGCATGGAGGGTCAGGAGTGCCTGCGTATACACATCTGTGTGCATGGAGAGTCAGGAGTGCCTGCGTATACACATCTGTGTGCATGGAGAGTCAGGAGCGCCTGTGTATACACATCTGTGTGCATGGAGAGTCAGGAGCGCCTGTGTATACACATCTGTGTGCATGGAGGGTCAGGAGCGCCTGCGTATACACATCTGTGTGCATGGAGAGTCAGGAGTGCCTGTGTATACCCATCTGTGTGCATGGAGGGTCAGGAGTGCCTGTGTATACACATCTGTGTGCATGGAGAGTCAGGAGTGCCTGTGTATACACATCTGTGTGCATGGAGGGTCAGGAGTGCCTGTGTATACACATCTGTGTGCATGGAGAGTCAGGAGCGCCTGTGTATACACATCTGTGTGCATGGAGAGTCAGGGGTGCCTGTGTATACACATCTGTGTGCATGGAGGGCCAGGAGCGCCTGTGTATACACATCTGTGTGCATGGAGAGTCAGGAGCGCCTGTGTATACACATCTGTGTGCATGGAGAGTCAGGAGTGCCTGTGTATACACATCTGTGTGCATGGAGAGTCAGGAGCGCCTGTGTATACACATCTGTGTGCATGGAGGGTCAGGAGCGCCTGCGTATACACATCTGTGTGCATGGAGAGTCAGGAGTGCCTGTGTATACACATCTGTGTGCATGGAGGGCCAGGAGCGCCTGTGTATACACATCTGTGTGCATGGAGAGTCAGGAGTGCCTGTGTATACACATCTGTGTGCATGGAGAGTCAGGAGTGCCTGTGTATACACATCTGTGTGCATGGAGAGTCAGGAGTGCCTGTGTATACACATCTGTGTGCATGGAGAGTCAGGAGTGCCTGTGTATACACATCTGTGTGCATGGAGAGTCAGGAGTGCCTGTGTATACACATCTGTGTGCATGGAGAGTCAGGAGCGCCTGTGTATACACATCAGTGTGCATGGAGGGTCAGGAGCGCCTGTGTATACACATCAGTGTGCATGGAGGGTCAGGAGCGCCTGTGTATACACATCTGTGTGCATGGAGGGTCAGGAGCGCCTGTGTATACACATCTGTGTGCATGGAGAGTCAGGAGTGCCTGTGTATACACATCTGTGTGCATGGAGAGTCAGGAGTGCCTGTGTATACACATCTGTGTGCATGGAGAGTCAGGAGCGCCGGTGTATACACATCTGTGTGCATGGAGAGTCAGGAGTGCCTGTGTATACACATCTGTGTGCATGGAGGGTCAGGAGCGCCTGTGTATACACATCTGTGTGCATGGAGAGTCAGGAGTGCCTGTGTATATACATCTGTGTGCATGGAGAGTCAGGAGCGCCTGTGTATACACATCTGTGTGCATGGAGAGTCAGGAGTGCCTGTGTATACACATCTGTGTGCATGGAGAGTCAGGAGCGCCTGTGTATACACATCTGTGTGCATGGAGGGTCAGGAGCGCCTGTGTATACACATCTGTGTGCATGGAGAGTCAGGAGTGCCTGTGTATATACATCTGTGTGCATGGAGAGTCAGGAGTGCCTGTGTATACACATCTGTGTGCATGGAGAGTCAGGAGCGCCTGTGTATACACATCTGTGTGCATGGAGAGTCAGGAGTGCCTGTGTATACACATCTGTGTGCATGGAGAGTCAGGAGCGCCTGTGTATACACATCTGTGTGCATGGAGGGTCAGGAGTGCCTGTGTATACACATCTGTGTGCATGGAGAGTCAGGAGTGCCTGTGTATACACATCTGTGTGCATGGAGAGTCAGGAGTGCCTGTGTATACACATCTGTGTGCATGGAGAGTCAGGAGTGCCTGTGTATACACATCTGTGTGCATGGAGAGTCAGGAGTGCCTGTGTATACACATCTGTGTGCATGGAGAGTCAGGAGTGCCTGTGTATACACATCTGAGTGCATGGAGAGTCAGGAGCGCCTGTGTATACACATCTGTGTGCATGGAGGGTCAGGAGCGCCTGTGTATACACATCTGTGTGCATGGAGAGTTAGGAGTAGAGTTGAGCGTGGTTCGAGGTTCGCCAATTTCATGTTCGAGTGATTTTGGGGCTGTTCTAGATAGAACTAGAACGCGAGCTTTTTGCTAAAGCTCGATAGTTCTAGATATGTTCGAGAACGGTTCTAGCAGCAAAAAGCCAAGCTAATTCCTAGCCGGCTTTCCGCTGTAATAGTATAAGTCACTCTGTGACTCCCACTGTGTCACACTATTATGACATTTCAGCGTATAGTGTGCGGGGACTGCGCGTTCAGATCACTGCTGCTGGGATAATGCCGATCGCCATTTTTTTTTCTTTTCAGTGTGCGTGTAGTGGGGCGGGCCAGCATGTCAGCCAATCACAGACACACACACAGCTAATTGGACTTTTTGCCAGACAAGCAAGGGCATGTGTCATAGGCTGTCCATGTCACATGTCCCTGCATTATAAAAACAGACATTTTCCTCCAGCACGCCATTATCTGCCTTCTGCGTCTGGGTGTCAGTCACCGCTCACGGAGCTCCTGTCGCCGATACTGCTGTGTATGCTATACACAGCGCTATACAGAATAGGGACAGAAATTTATTTCAGCCCTTTTCAGGGCTAATTTTCTCGAGCTCAGAGCCATAGGTGACAGTCAGGTCTATGGAAACGAATTTTACAGCTTCAGATAACAGCGTCTGTGTACCTAAGCTCAGGGATTTCCTCGCTGCATTTCCCCATTAGGAGGGATAGAAAGTGAGGCTTCCTTTCCTCTACACTGACCCATAACCCGGCCACTGTACCCTCCTGCACATTTTTGCAAAGCTATTTTAATAGCAAAGAGTGCTGCCAGTTAGTGCCATCCAAAAAGTGGCTGCTGTACCCCATTAGTGTCCCACTGGTGCCAAGCAAGTCCCACCACCTCTGCATTGTACCCTGCTGCCCTTTTTTGCTATGCTATTTTAATAGCAAAGAGTGATGCCAGTTGTAGGGCCATAGTTGCATTGTCAGGGATAGTCAGTGTTGGTTCTTCAGCTGTCAATAAAGCTAGACCACCTCTGCAATCTACACCACCTCTCCATATTTGCTACCACATTTTAACTGGCCAATCTTGTCGCTAACAAAATGAGTGGCAAAAGGACAGATGCTGGTGGAAAGGGGAACAGGCGTGTTGGAAAAGGAAAAAAAGTTTGTGTCCGTGGGGAAGGTGGGAAAGCTACATTAATATCTGCTGAAGATAGACCATCTTCCAGCAAAAGTAAGATGTCTACTACTTTCCGTGGACAATCCGATGTGCTCCTTTTATTACGGAACAAAACAACTGGAACAAAGGTAGATGATGCACAAAAAAAGCACATGCTTGAATGGATCTCAAGTGCTCCAACAAGTGGCCTCTCCTCCACCTCAACTTCTAAATCCAAAAAACAACAGTCCTCTGAGTTGTCATCCCAATCACACTTGCTTTCTCCCAGCTCTCACGTCTCCATCCACCCTGCACAGCATGGTGGAACTAAGATGGCTGAGTCTGCAGAGCTGTTCAGTCACACTATAGCCTGGGAATCAGAGGTCTGCTCCAAAGCTACAGTGAGTACAGACCAGGAAATGGTCTACAGTGATGCCCAGAACCTTTGTGACTCAGATTCAGGCCCTGATGACCAAGTTTCTGAGCATAATGTAGACCCTCATTCACAAACTGTAACACCTGTTGGTGGAGACAATGAGGAGCATACTGATGACGATGAGACACAGATACCAGATTGTGATGACAACTTAAATATTCGGTCAGGGCAAGAA
>NW_027443217.1:0-53579 GCF_048569485.1 Anomaloglossus baeobatrachus
TTGTCCTGTTTGGTGGAGATGATATTTAATAAAATAAGTAGAAATCCACTAAAAGTTTTGTTTGGTTATATTGCAATCCCGAGATAATCGTCTCCATGCTCCAAATCCATTTTAAAGCCATTTTTAAGGCATTTCGCGCATACATGAAATGAACACATTTTTCTCCAAAACTATAACAGATGCAAGCTTGTCCTGTTTGGTGGAGATGATATTTAATAAAATAAGTAGAAATCCACTAAAAGTTTTGTTTGGTTATCTTGCAATCCCGAGATAATCGTCTCCATGCTCCAAATCCATTTTAAAGCCATTTTTAAGGCATTTCGCGCATACATGAAATGAACACATTTTTCTCCAAAACTATAACAGATGCAAGCTTGTCCTGTTTGGTGGAGATGATATTTAATAAAATAAGTAGAAATCCACTAAAAGTTTTGTTTGGTTATCTTGCAGTCCCGAGATAATCGTCTCCATGCTCCAAATCCATTTTAAAGCCATTTTTAAGGCATTTCGCGCATACATGAAATGAACACATTTTTCTCCAAAACTATAACAGATGCAAGCTTGTCCTGTTTGGTGGAGATGATATTTAATAAAATAAGTAGAAATCCACTAAAAGTTTTGTTTGGTTATATTGCAATCCCGAGATAATCGTCTTCATGCTCCAAATCCATTTTAAAGCCATTTTTAAGGCATTTCGCGCATACATGAAATGAACACATTTTTCTCCAAAACTATAACAGATGCAAGCTTGTCCTGTTTGGTGGAGATGATATTTAATAAAATAAGTAGAAATCCACTAAAAGTTTTGTTTGGTTATCTTGCAATCCCGAGATAATCGTCTCCATGCTCCAAATCCATTTTAAAGCCATTTTTAAGGCATTTCGCGCATACATGAAATGAACACATTTTTCTCCAAAACTATAACAGATGCAAGCTTGTCCTGTTTGGTGGAGATAATATTTAATAAAATAAGTAGAAATCTACTAAAAGTTTCGTTTGTTTATATTGCCATCCTGAGATAATCGTCTCCATGCTCCAAATCCATTTTAAAGCCATTTCAAAGGCATTTTGCGCATACATGAAATGAACACATTTTTCTCCAAAACTATAACACATGCAAGCTTGTCCTGTTTGGTGGAGATGATATTTAATAAAATAAGTAGAAATCCACTAAAAGTTTTGTTTGGTTATCTTGCAATCCCGAGATAATCGTCTCCATGCTCCAAATCCATTTTAAAGCCATTTTTAAGGCATTTCGCGCATACATGAAATGAACACATTTTTCTCCAAAACTATAACAGATGCAAGCTTGTCCTGTTTGGTGGAGATGATATTTAATAAAATAAGTAGAAATCCACTAAAAGTTTTGTTTGGTTATCTTGCAATCCCGAGATAATCGTCTCCATGCTCCAAATCCATTTTAAAGCCATTTTTAAGGCATTTCGCGCATACATGAAATGAACACATTTTTCTCCAAAACTATAACAGATGCAAGCTTGTCCTGTTTGGTGGAGATAATATTTAATAAAATAAGTAGAAATCTACTAAAAGTTTCGTTTGTTTATATTGCCATCCTGAGATAATCGTCTCCATGCTCCAAATCCATTTTAAAGCCATTTCAAAGGCATTTTGCGCATACATGAAATGAACACATTTTTCTCCAAAAGTATAACACATGCAAGCTTGTCCTGTTTGGTGGAGATGATATTTAATAAAATAAGTAGAAATCCACTAAAAGTTTTGTTTGGTTATCTTGCAATCCCGAGATAATCGTCTCCATGCTCCAAATCCATTTTAAAGCCATTTTTAAGGCATTTCGCGCATACATGAAATGAACACATTTTTCTCTAAAACTATAACAGATGCAAGCTTGTCCTGTTTGGTGGAGATGATATTTAATAAAATAAGTAGAAATCCACTAAAAGTTTTGTTTGGTTATCTTGCAATCCCGAGATAATCGTCTCCATGCTCCAAATCCATTTTAAAGCCATTTTTAAGGCATTTCGCGCATACATGAAATGAACACATTTTTCTCCAAAACTATAACAGATGCAAGCTTGTCCTGTTTGGTGGAGATGATATTTAATAAAATAAGTAGAAATCCACTAAAAGTTTTGTTTGGTTATCTTGCAATCCCGAGATAATCGTCTCCATGCTCCAAATCCATTTTAAAGCCATTTTTAAGGCATTTCGCGCATACATGAAATGAACACATTTTTCTCCAAAACTATAACAGATGCAAGCTTGTCCTGTTTGGTGGAGATGATATTTAATAAAATAAGTAGAAATCCACTAAAAGTTTTGTTTGGTTATCTTGCAATCCCGAGATAATCGTCTCCATGCTCCAAATCCATTTTAAAGCCATTTTTAAGGCATTTCGCGCATACATGAAATGAACACATTTTTCTCCAAAACTATAACACATGCAAGCTTGTCCTGTTTGGTGGAGATGATATTTAATAAAATAAGTAGAAATCCACTAAAAGTTTTGTTCGGTTATCTTGCAATCCCGAGATAATCGTCTCCATGCTCCAAATCCATTTTAAAGCCATTTTTAAGGCATTTCGCGCATACATGAAATGAACACATTTTTCTCCAAAACTATAACAGATGCAAGCTTGTCCTGTTTGGTGGAGATGATATTTAATAAAATAAGTAGAAATCCACTAAAAGTTTTGTTTGGTTATCTTGCAATCCCGAGATAATCGTCTCCATGCTCCAAATCCATTTTAAAGCCATTTTTAAGGCATTTCGCGCATACATGAAATGAACACATTTTTCTCCAAAACTATAACAGATGCAAGCTTGTCCTGTTTGGTGGAGATGATATTTAATAAAATAAGTAGAAATCCACTAAAAGTTTTGTTTGGTTATCTTGCAATCCCGAGATAATCGTCTCCATGCTCCAAATAAATTTTAAAGCCATTTTTAAGGCATTTCGCGCATACATGAAATGAACACATTTTTCTCCAAAACTATAACAAATGCAATCTTGTCCTGTTTGGTGGAGATGATATTTAATAAAATAAGTAGAAATCCACTAAAAGTTTTGTTTGGTTATCTTGCAATCCCGAGATAATCGTCTCCATGCTCCAAATCCATTTTAAAGCCATTTTTAAGGCATTTCGCGCATACATGAAATGAACACATTTTTCTCTAAAACTATAACAAATGCAAGCTTGTCCTGTTTGGTGGAGATGATATTTAATAAAATAAGTAGAAATCCACTAAAAGTTTTGTTTGGTTATATTGCAATCCCGAGATAATCGTCTCCATGCTCCAAATCCATTTTAAAGCCATTTTTAAGGCATTTCGCGCATACATGAAATGAACACATTTTTCTCCAAAACTATAACAGATGCAAGCTTGTCCTGTTTGGTGGAGATGATATTTAATAAAATAAGTAGAAATCCACTAAAAGTTTTGTTTGGTTATCTTGCAATCCCGAGATAATCGTCTCCATGCTCCAAATCCATTTTAAAGCCATTTTTAAGGCATTTCGCGCATACATGAAATGAACACATTTTTCTCCAAAACTATAACAGATGCAAGCTTGTCCTGTTTGGTGGAGATGATATTTAATAAAATAAGTAGAAATCCACTAAAAGTTTTGTTTGGTTATCTTGCAATCCCGAGATAATCGTCTCCATGCTCCAAATCCATTTTAAAGCCATTTTTAAGGCATTTCGCGCATACATGAAATGAACACATTTTTCTCCAAAACTATAACAGATGCAAGCTTGTCCTGTTTGGTGGAGATGATATTTAATAAAATAAGTAGAAATCCACTAAAAGTTTTGTTTGGTTATATTGCAATCCCGAGATAATCGTCTCCATGCTCCAAATCCATTTTAAAGCCATTTTTAAGGCATTTCGCGCATACATGAAATGAACACATTTTTCTCCAAAACTATAACAGATGCAAGCTTGTCCTGTTTGGTGGAGATGATATTTAATAAAATAAGTAGAAATCCACTAAAAGTTTTGTTTGGTTATCTTGCAATCCCGAGATAATCGTCTCCATGCTCCAAATCCATTTTAAAGCCATTTTTAAGGCATTTCGCGCATACATGAAATGAACACATTTTTCTCCAAAACTATAACAGATGCAAGCTTGTCCTGTTTGGTGGAGATGATATTTAATAAAATAAGTAGAAATCCACTAAAAGTTTTGTTTGGTTATCTTGCAATCCCGAGATAATCGTCTCCATGCTCCAAATCCATTTTAAAGCCATTTTTAAGGCATTTCGCGCATACATGAAATGAACACATTTTTCTCCAAAACTATAACAGATGCAAGCTTGTCCTGTTTGGTGGAGATGATATTTAATAAAATAAGTAGAAATCCACTAAAAGTTTTGTTTGGTTATCTTGCAATCCCGAGATAATCGTCTCCATGCTCCAAATCCATTTTAAAGCCATTTTTAAGGCATTTCGCGCATACATGAAATGAACACATTTTTCTCCAAAACTATAACAGATGCAAGCTTGTCCTGTTTGGTGGAGATGATATTTAATAAAATAAGTAGAAATCCACTAAAAGTTTTGTTTGGTTATATTGCAATCCCGAGATAATCGTCTCCATGCTCCAAATCCATTTTAAAGCCATTTTTAAGGCATTTCGCGCATACATGAAATGAACACATTTTTCTCCAAAACTATAACAGATGCAAGCTTGTCCTGTTTGGTGGAGATGATATTTAATAAAATAAGTAGAAATCCACTAAAAGTTTTGTTTGGTTATCTTGCAATCCCGAGATAATCGTCTCCATGCTCCAAATCCATTTTAAAGCCATTTTTAAGGCATTTCGCGCATACATGAAATGAACACATTTTTCTCCAAAACTATAACAGATGCAAGCTTGTCCTGTTTGGTGGAGATGATATTTAATAAAATAAGTAGAAATCCACTAAAAGTTTTGTTTGGTTATCTTGCAATCCCGAGATAATCGTCTCCATGCTCCAAATCCATTTTAAAGCCATTTTTAAGGCATTTCGCGCATACATGAAATGAACACATTTTTCTCCAAAACTATAACAGATGCAAGCTTGTCCTGTTTGGTGGAGATGATATTTAATAAAATAAGTAGAAATCCACTAAAAGTTTTGTTTGGTTATCTTGCAATCCCGAGATAATCGTCTCCATGCTCCAAATCCATTTTAAAGCCATTTTTAAGGCATTTCGCGCATACATGAAATGAACACATTTTTCTCCAAAACTATAACAGATGCAAGCTTGTCCTGTTTGGTGGAGATGATATTTAATAAAATAAGTAGAAATCCACTAAACGTTTTGTTTGGTTATATTGCAATCCCGAGATAATCGTCTCCATGCTCCAAATCCATTTTAAAGCCATTTTTAAGGCATTTCGCGCATACATGAAATGAACACATTTTTCTCCAAAACTATAACAGATGCAAGCTTGTCCTGTTTGGTGGAGATGATATTTAATAAAATAAGTAGAAATCCACTAAAAGTTTTGTTTGGTTATCTTGCAATCCCGAGATAATCGTCTCCATGCTCCAAATCCATTTTAAAGCCATTTTTAAGGCATTTCGCGCATACATGAAATGAACACATTTTTCTCCAAAACTATAACAGATGCAAGCTTGTCCTGTTTGGTGGAGATGATATTTAATAAAATAAGTAGAAATCCACTAAAAGTTTTGTTTGGTTATCTTGCAATCCCGAGATAATCGTCTCCATGCTCCAAATCCATTTTAAAGCCATTTTTAAGGCATTTCGCGCATACATGAAATGAACACATTTTTCTCCAAAACTATAACAGATGCAAGCTTGTCCTGTTTGGTGGAGATGATATTTAATAAAATAAGTAGAAATCCACTAAAAGTTTTGTTTGGTTATATTGCAATCCCGAGATAATCGTCTCCATGCTCCAAATCCATTTTAAAGCCATTTTTAAGGCATTTCGCGCATACATGAAATGAACACATTTTTCTCCAAAACTATAACAGATGCAAGCTTGTCCTGTTTGGTGGAGATGATATTTAATAAAATAAGTAGAAATCCACTAAAAGTTTTGTTTGGTTATCTTGCAATCCCGAGATAATCGTCTCCATGCTCCAAATCCATTTTAAAGCCATTTTTAAGGCATTTCGCGCATACATGAAATGAACACATTTTTCTCCAAAACTATAACAGATGCAAGCTTGTCCTGTTTGGTGGAGATGATATTTAATAAAATAAGTAGAAATCCACTAAAAGTTTTGTTTGGTTATCTTGCAATCCCGAGATAATCGTCTCCATGCTCCAAATCCATTTTAAAGCCATTTTTAAGGCATTTCGCGCATACATGAAATGAACACATTTTTCTCCAAAACTATAACAGATGCAAGCTTGTCCTGTTTGGTGGAGATGATATTTAATAAAATAAGTAGAAATCCACTAAAAGTTTTGTTTGGTTATCTTGCAATCCCGAGATAATCGTCTCCATGCTCCAAATCCATTTTAAAGCCATTTTTAAGGCATTTCGCGCATACATGAAATGAACACATTTTTCTCCAAAACTATAACAGATGCAAGCTTGTCCTGTTTGGTGGAGATGATATTTAATAAAATAAGTAGAAATCCACTAAAAGTTTTGTTTGGTTATATTGCAATCCCGAGATAATCGTCTCCATGCTCCAAATCCATTTTAAAGCCATTTTTAAGGCATTTCGCGCATACATGAAATGAACACATTTTTCTCCAAAACTATAACAGATGCAAGCTTGTCCTGTTTGGTGGAGATGATATTTAATAAAATAAGTAGAAATCCACTAAAAGTTTTGTTTGGTTATCTTGCAATCCCGAGATAATCGTCTCCATGCTCCAAATCCATTTTAAAGCCATTTTTAAGGCATTTCGCGCATACATGAAATGAACACATTTTTCTCCAAAACTATAACAGATGCAAGCTTGTCCTGTTTGGTGGAGATGATATTTAATAAAATAAGTAGAAATCCACTAAAAGTTTTGTTTGGTTATATTGCAATCCCGAGATAATCGTCTCCATGCTCCAAATCCATTTTAAAGCCATTTTTAAGGCATTTCGCGCATACATGAAATGAACACATTTTTCTCCAAAACTATAACAGATGCAAGCTTGTCCTGTTTGGTGGAGATGATATTTAATAAAATAAGTAGAAATCCACTAAAAGTTTTGTTTGGTTATCTTGCAATCCCGAGATAATCGTCTCCATGCTCCAAATCCATTTTAAAGCCATTTTTAAGGCATTTCGCGCATACATGAAATGAACACATTTTTCTCCAAAACTATAACAGATGCAAGCTTGTCCTGTTTGGTGGAGATGATATTTAATAAAATAAGTAGAAATCCACTAAAAGTTTTGTTTGGTTATCTTGCAATCCCGAGATAATCGTCTCCATGCTCCAAATCCATTTTAAAGCCATTTTTAAGGCATTTCGCGCATACATGAAATGAACACATTTTTCTCCAAAACTATAACAGATGCAAGCTTGTCCTGTTTGGTGGAGATGATATTTAATAAAATAAGTAGAAATCCACTAAAAGTTTTGTTTGGTTATCTTGCAATCCCGAGATAATCGTCTCCATGCTCCAAATCCATTTTAAAGCCATTTTTAAGGCATTTCGCGCATACATGAAATGAACACATTTTTCTCCAAAACTATAACAGATGCAAGCTTGTCCTGTTTGGTGGAGATGATATTTAATAAAATAAGTAGAAATCCACTAAAAGTTTTGTTTGGTTATCTTGCAGTCCCGAGATAATCGTCTCCATGCTCCAAATCCATTTTAAAGCCATTTTTAAGGCATTTCGCGCATACATGAAATGAACACATTTTTCTCCAAAACTATAACAGATGCAAGCTTGTCCTGTTTGGTGGAGATGATATTTAATAAAATAAGTAGAAATCCACTAAAAGTTTTGTTTGGTTATATTGCAATCCCGAGATAATCGTCTTCATGCTCCAAATCCATTTTAAAGCCATTTTTAAGGCATTTCGCGCATACATGAAATGAACACATTTTTCTCCAAAACTATAACAGATGCAAGCTTGTCCTGTTTGGTGGAGATGATATTTAATAAAATAAGTAGAAATCCACTAAAAGTTTTGTTTGGTTATCTTGCAATCCCGAGATAATCGTCTCCATGCTCCAAATCCATTTTAAAGCCATTTTTAAGGCATTTCGCGCATACATGAAATGAACACATTTTTCTCCAAAACTATAACAGATGCAAGCTTGTCCTGTTTGGTGGAGATAATATTTAATAAAATAAGTAGAAATCTACTAAAAGTTTCGTTTGTTTATATTGCCATCCTGAGATAATCGTCTCCATGCTCCAAATCCATTTTAAAGCCATTTCAAAGGCATTTTGCGCATACATGAAATGAACACATTTTTCTCCAAAACTATAACACATGCAAGCTTGTCCTGTTTGGTGGAGATGATATTTAATAAAATAAGTAGAAATCCACTAAAAGTTTTGTTTGGTTATCTTGCAATCCCGAGATAATCGTCTCCATGCTCCAAATCCATTTTAAAGCCATTTTTAAGGCATTTCGCGCATACATGAAATGAACACATTTTTCTCCAAAACTATAACAGATGCAAGCTTGTCCTGTTTGGTGGAGATGATATTTAATAAAATAAGTAGAAATCCACTAAAAGTTTTGTTTGGTTATCTTGCAATCCCGAGATAATCGTCTCCATGCTCCAAATCCATTTTAAAGCCATTTTTAAGGCATTTCGCGCATACATGAAATGAACACATTTTTCTCCAAAACTATAACAGATGCAAGCTTGTCCTGTTTGGTGGAGATAATATTTAATAAAATAAGTAGAAATCTACTAAAAGTTTCGTTTGTTTATATTGCCATCCTGAGATAATCGTCTCCATGCTCCAAATCCATTTTAAAGCCATTTCAAAGGCATTTTGCGCATACATGAAATGAACACATTTTTCTCCAAAAGTATAACACATGCAAGCTTGTCCTGTTTGGTGGAGATGATATTTAATAAAATAAGTAGAAATCCACTAAAAGTTTTGTTTGGTTATCTTGCAATCCCGAGATAATCGTCTCCATGCTCCAAATCCATTTTAAAGCCATTTTTAAGGCATTTCGCGCATACATGAAATGAACACATTTTTCTCTAAAACTATAACAGATGCAAGCTTGTCCTGTTTGGTGGAGATGATATTTAATAAAATAAGTAGAAATCCACTAAAAGTTTTGTTTGGTTATCTTGCAATCCCGAGATAATCGTCTCCATGCTCCAAATCCATTTTAAAGCCATTTTTAAGGCATTTCGCGCATACATGAAATGAACACATTTTTCTCCAAAACTATAACAGATGCAAGCTTGTCCTGTTTGGTGGAGATGATATTTAATAAAATAAGTAGAAATCCACTAAAAGTTTTGTTTGGTTATCTTGCAATCCCGAGATAATCGTCTCCATGCTCCAAATCCATTTTAAAGCCATTTTTAAGGCATTTCGCGCATACATGAAATGAACACATTTTTCTCCAAAACTATAACAGATGCAAGCTTGTCCTGTTTGGTGGAGATGATATTTAATAAAATAAGTAGAAATCCACTAAAAGTTTTGTTTGGTTATCTTGCAATCCCGAGATAATCGTCTCCATGCTCCAAATCCATTTTAAAGCCATTTTTAAGGCATTTCGCGCATACATGAAATGAACACATTTTTCTCCAAAACTATAACACATGCAAGCTTGTCCTGTTTGGTGGAGATGATATTTAATAAAATAAGTAGAAATCCACTAAAAGTTTTGTTCGGTTATCTTGCAATCCCGAGATAATCGTCTCCATGCTCCAAATCCATTTTAAAGCCATTTTTAAGGCATTTCGCGCATACATGAAATGAACACATTTTTCTCCAAAACTATAACAGATGCAAGCTTGTCCTGTTTGGTGGAGATGATATTTAATAAAATAAGTAGAAATCCACTAAAAGTTTTGTTTGGTTATCTTGCAATCCCGAGATAATCGTCTCCATGCTCCAAATCCATTTTAAAGCCATTTTTAAGGCATTTCGCGCATACATGAAATGAACACATTTTTCTCCAAAACTATAACAGATGCAAGCTTGTCCTGTTTGGTGGAGATGATATTTAATAAAATAAGTAGAAATCCACTAAAAGTTTTGTTTGGTTATCTTGCAATCCCGAGATAATCGTCTCCATGCTCCAAATAAATTTTAAAGCCATTTTTAAGGCATTTCGCGCATACATGAAATGAACACATTTTTCTCCAAAACTATAACAGATGCAAGCTTGTCCTGTTTGGTGGAGATGATATTTAATAAAATAAGTAGAAATCCACTAAAAGTTTTGTTTGGTTATCTTGCAATCCCGAGATAATCGTCTCCATGCTCCAAATCCATTTTAAAGCCATTTTTAAGGCATTTCGCGCATACATGAAATGAACACATTTTTCTCTAAAACTATAACAAATGCAAGCTTGTCCTGTTTGGTGGAGATGATATTTAATAAAATAAGTAGAAATCCACTAAAAGTTTTGTTTGGTTATATTGCAATCCCGAGATAATCGTCTCCATGCTCCAAATCCATTTTAAAGCCATTTTTAAGGCATTTCGCGCATACATGAAATGAACACATTTTTCTCCAAAACTATAACAGATGCAAGCTTGTCCTGTTTGGTGGAGATGATATTTAATAAAATAAGTAGAAATCCACTAAAAGTTTTGTTTGGTTATCTTGCAATCCCGAGATAATCGTCTCCATGCTCCAAATCCATTTTAAAGCCATTTTTAAGGCATTTCGCGCATACATGAAATGAACACATTTTTCTCCAAAACTATAACAGATGCAAGCTTGTCCTGTTTGGTGGAGATGATATTTAATAAAATAAGTAGAAATCCACTAAAAGTTTTGTTTGGTTATCTTGCAATCCCGAGATAATCGTCTCCATGCTCCAAATCCATTTTAAAGCCATTTTTAAGGCATTTCGCGCATACATGAAATGAACACATTTTTCTCCAAAACTATAACAGATGCAAGCTTGTCCTGTTTGGTGGAGATGATATTTAATAAAATAAGTAGAAATCCACTAAAAGTTTTGTTTGGTTATATTGCAATCCCGAGATAATCGTCTCCATGCTCCAAATCCATTTTAAAGACATTTTTAAGGCATTTCGCGCATACATGAAATGAACACATTTTTCTCCAAAACTATAACAGATGCAAGCTTGTCCTGTTTGGTGGAGATGATATTTAATAAAATAAGTAGAAATCCACTAAAAGTTTTGTTTGGTTATCTTGCAATCCCGAGATAATCGTCTCCATGCTCCAAATCCATTTTAAAGCCATTTTTAAGGCATTTCGCGCATACATGAAATGAACATATTTTTCTCCAAAACTATAACAGATGCAAGCTTGTCCTGTTTGGTGGAGATGATATTTAATAAAATAAGTAGAAATCCACTAAAAGTTTTGTTTGGTTATCTTGCAATCCCGAGATAATCGTCTCCATGCTCCAAATCCATTTTAAAGCCATTTTTAAGGCATTTCGCGCATACATGAAATGAACACATTTTTCTCCAAAACTATAACAGATGCAAGCTTGTCCTGTTTGGTGGAGATGATATTTAATAAAATAAGTAGAAATCCACTAAAAGTTTTGTTTGGTTATCTTGCAATCCCGAGATAATCGTCTCCATGCTCCAAATCCATTTTAAAGCCATTTTTAAGGCATTTCGCGCATACATGAAATGAACACATTTTTCTCCAAAACTATAACAGATGCAAGCTTGTCCTGTTTGGTGGAGATGATATTTAATAAAATAAGTAGAAATCCACTAAAAGTTTTGTTTGGTTATATTGCAATCCCGAGATAATCGTCTCCATGCTCCAAATCCATTTTAAAGCCATTTTTAAGGCATTTCGCGCATACATGAAATGAACACATTTTTCTCCAAAACTATAACAGATGCAAGCTTGTCCTGTTTGGTGGAGATGATATTTAATAAAATAAGTAGAAATCCACTAAAAGTTTTGTTTGGTTATCTTGCAATCCCGAGATAATCGTCTCCATGCTCCAAATCCATTTTAAAGCCATTTTTAAGGCATTTCGCGCATACATGAAATGAACACATTTTTCTCCAAAACTATAACAGATGCAAGCTTGTCCTGTTTGGTGGAGATGATATTTAATAAAATAAGTAGAAATCCACTAAAAGTTTTGTTTGGTTATCTTGCAATCCCGAGATAATCGTCTCCATGCTCCAAATCCATTTTAAAGCCATTTTTAAGGCATTTCGCGCATACATGAAATGAACACATTTTTCTCCAAAACTATAACAGATGCAAGCTTGTCCTGTTTGGTGGAGATGATATTTAATAAAATAAGTAGAAATCCACTAAAAGTTTTGTTTGGTTATCTTGCAATCCCGAGATAATCGTCTCCATGCTCCAAATCCATTTTAAAGCCATTTTTAAGGCATTTCGCGCATACATGAAATGAACACATTTTTCTCCAAAACTATAACAGATGCAAGCTTGTCCTGTTTGGTGGAGATGATATTTAATAAAATAAGTAGAAATCCACTAAACGTTTTGTTTGGTTATATTGCAATCCCGAGATAATCGTCTCCATGCTCCAAATCCATTTTAAAGCCATTTTTAAGGCATTTCGCGCATACATGAAATGAACACATTTTTCTCCAAAACTATAACAGATGCAAGCTTGTCCTGTTTGGTGGAGATGATATTTAATAAAATAAGTAGAAATCCACTAAAAGTTTTGTTTGGTTATCTTGCAATCCCGAGATAATCGTCTCCATGCTCCAAATCCATTTTAAAGCCATTTTTAAGGCATTTCGC
Source organism: Anomaloglossus baeobatrachus (assembly GCF_048569485.1). Classification (NCBI taxonomy): domain Eukaryota; kingdom Metazoa; phylum Chordata; class Amphibia; order Anura; family Aromobatidae; genus Anomaloglossus; species Anomaloglossus baeobatrachus. The sequence goes on from NW_027443217.1 coordinate 12,854, forward strand.
GCATACATGAAATGAACACATTTTTCTCCAAAACTATAACAGATGCAAGCTTGTCCTGTTTGGTGGAGATGATATTTAATAAAATAAGTAGAAATCCACTAAAAGTTTTGTTTGGTTATCTTGCAATCCCGAGATAATCGTCTCCATGCTCCAAATCCATTTTAAAGCCATTTTTAAGGCATTTCGCGCATACATGAAATGAACACATTTTTCTCCAAAACTATAACAGATGCAAGCTTGTCCTGTTTGGTGGAGATGATATTTAATAAAATAAGTAGAAATCCACTAAAAGTTTTGTTTGGTTATCTTGCAATCCCGAGATAATCGTCTCCATGCTCCAAATCCATTTTAAAGCCATTTTTAAGGCATTTCGCGCATACATGAAATGAACACATTTTTCTCCAAAACTATAACAGATGCAAGCTTGTCCTGTTTGGTGGAGATGATATTTAATAAAATAAGTAGAAATCCACTAAAAGTTTTGTTTGGTTATATTGCAATCCCGAGATAATCGTCTCCATGCTCCAAATCCATTTTAAAGCCATTTTTAAGGCATTTCGCGCATACATGAAATGAACACATTTTTCTCCAAAACTATAACAGATGCAAGCTTGTCCTGTTTGGTGGAGATGATATTTAATAAAATAAGTAGAAATCCACTAAAAGTTTTGTTTGGTTATCTTGCAATCCCGAGATAATCGTCTCCATGCTCCAAATCCATTTTAAAGCCATTTTTAAGGCATTTCGCGCATACATGAAATGAACACATTTTTCTCCAAAACTATAACAGATGCAAGCTTGTCCTGTTTGGTGGAGATGATATTTAATAAAATAAGTAGAAATCCACTAAAAGTTTTGTTTGGTTATCTTGCAATCCCGAGATAATCGTCTCCATGCTCCAAATCCATTTTAAAGCCATTTTTAAGGCATTTCGCGCATACATGAAATGAACACATTTTTCTCCAAAACTATAACAGATGCAAGCTTGTCCTGTTTGGTGGAGATGATATTTAATAAAATAAGTAGAAATCCACTAAAAGTTTTGTTTGGTTATCTTGCAATCCCGAGATAATCGTCTCCATGCTCCAAATCCATTTTAAAGCCATTTTTAAGGCATTTCGCGCATACATGAAATGAACACATTTTTCTCCAAAACTATAACAGATGCAAGCTTGTCCTGTTTGGTGGAGATGATATTTAATAAAATAAGTAGAAATCCACTAAACGTTTTGTTTGGTTATATTGCAATCCCGAGATAATCGTCTCCATGCTCCAAATCCATTTTAAAGCCATTTTTAAGGCATTTCGCGCATACATGAAATGAACACATTTTTCTCCAAAACTATAACAGATGCAAGCTTGTCCTGTTTGGTGGAGATGATATTTAATAAAATAAGTAGAAATCCACTAAAAGTTTTGTTTGGTTATCTTGCAATCCCGAGATAATCGTCTCCATGCTCCAAATCCATTTTAAAGCCATTTTTAAGGCATTTCGCGCATACATGAAATGAACACATTTTTCTCCAAAACTATAACAGATGCAAGCTTGTCCTGTTTGGTGGAGATGATATTTAATAAAATAAGTAGAAATCCACTAAAAGTTTTGTTTGGTTATCTTGCAATCCCGAGATAATCGTCTCCATGCTCCAAATCCATTTTAAAGCCATTTTTAAGGCATTTCGCGCATACATGAAATGAACACATTTTTCTCCAAAACTATAACAGATGCAAGCTTGTCCTGTTTGGTGGAGATGATATTTAATAAAATAAGTAGAAATCCACTAAAAGTTTTGTTTGGTTATCTTGCAATCCCGAGATAATCGTCTCCATGCTCCAAATCCATTTTAAAGCCATTTTTAAGGCATTTCGCGCATACATGAAATGAACACATTTTTCTCCAAAACTATAACAGATGCAAGCTTGTCCTGTTTGGTGGAGATGATATTTAATAAAATAAGTAGAAATCCACTAAAAGGTTTGTTTGGTTATATTGCAATCCCGAGATAATCGTCTCCATGCTCCAAATCCATTTTAAAGCCATTTTTAAGGCATTTCGCGCATACATGAAATGAACACATTTTTCTCCAAAACTATAACAGATGCAAGCTTGTCCTGTTTGGTGGAGATGATATTTAATAAAATAAGTAGAAATCCACTAAAAGTTTTGTTTGGTTATCTTGCAATCCCGAGATAATCGTCTCCATGCTCCAAATCCATTTTAAAGCCATTTTTAAGGCATTTCGCGCATACATGAAATGAACACATTTTTCTCCAAAACTATAACAGATGCAAGCTTGTCCTGTTTGGTGGAGATGATATTTAATAAAATAAGTAGAAATCCACTAAAAGTTTTGTTTGGTTATCTTGCAATCCCGAGATAATCGTCTCCATGCTCCAAATCCATTTTAAAGCCATTTTTAAGGCATTTCGCGCATACATGAAATGAACACATTTTTCTCCAAAACTATAACAGATGCAAGCTTGTCCTGTTTGGTGGAGATGATATTTAATAAAATAAGTAGAAATCCACTAAAAGTTTTGTTTGGTTATCTTGCAATCCCGAGATAATCGTCTCCATGCTCCAAATCCATTTTAAAGCCATTTTTAAGGCATTTCGCGCATACATGAAATGAACACATTTTTCTCCAAAACTATAACAGATGCAAGCTTTTCCTGTTTGGTGGAGATGATATTTAATAAAATAAGTAGAAATCCACTAAAAGTTTTGTTTGGTTATATTGCAATCCCGAGATAATCGTCTCCATGCTCCAAATCCATTTTAAAGCCATTTTTAAGGCATTTCGCGCATACATGAAATGAACACATTTTTCTCCAAAACTATAACAGATGCAAGCTTGTCCTGTTTGGTGGAGATGATATTTAATAAAATAAGTAGAAATCCACTAAAAGTTTTGTTTGGTTATCTTGCAATCCCGAGATAATCGTCTCCATGCTCCAAATCCATTTTAAAGCCATTTTTAAGGCATTTCGCGCATACATGAAATGAACACATTTTTCTCCAAAACTATAACAGATGCAAGCTTGTCCTGTTTGGTGGAGATGATATTTAATAAAATAAGTAGAAATCTACTAAAAGTTTCGTTTGTTTATATTGCCATCCTGAGATAATCGTCTCCATGCTCCAAATCCATTTTAAAGCCATTTCAAAGGCATTTTGCGCATACATGAAATGAACACATTTTTCTCCAAAAGTATAACACATGCAAGCTTGTCCTGTTTGGTGGAGATGATATTTAATAAAATAAGTAGAAATCCACTAAAAGTTTTGTTTGGTTATCTTGCAATCCCGAGATAATCGTCTCCATGCTCCAAATCCATTTTAAAGCCATTTTTAAGGCATTTCGCGCATACATGAAATGAACACATTTTTCTCTAAAACTATAACAGATGCAAGCTTGTCCTGTTTGGTGGAGATGATATTTAATAAAATAAGTAGAAATCCACTAAAAGTTTTGTTTGGTTATCTTGCAATCCCGAGATAATCGTCTCCATGCTCCAAATCCATTTTAAAGCCATTTTTAAGGCATTTCGCGCATACATGAAATGAACACATTTTTCTCCAAAACTATAACAGATGCAAGCTTGTCCTGTTTGGTGGAGATGATATTTAATAAAATAAGTAGAAATCCACTAAAAGTTTTGTTTGGTTATCTTGCAATCCCGAGATAATCGTCTCCATGCTCCAAATCCATTTTAAAGCCATTTTTAAGGCATTTCGCGCATACATGAAATGAACACATTTTTCTCCAAAACTATAACAGATGCAAGCTTGTCCTGTTTGGTGGAGATAATATTTAATAAATTAAGTAGAAATCTACTAAAAGTTTCGTTTGTTTATATTGCCATCCTGAGATAATCGTCTCCATGCTCCAAATCCATTTTAAAGCCATTTCAAAGGCATTTTGCGCATACATGAAATGAACACATTTTTCTCCAAAACTATAACAGATGCAAGCTTGTCCTGTTTGGTGGAGATGATATTTAATAAAATAAGTAGAAATCCACTAAAAGTTTTGTTTGGTTATCTTGCAATCCCGAGATAATCGTCTCCATGCTCCAAATCCATTTTAAAGCCATTTTTAAGGCATTTCGCGCATACATGAAATGAACACATTTTTCTCCAAAACTATAACAGATGCAAGCTTGTCCTGTTTGGTGGAGATAATATTTAATAAAATAAGTAGAAATCTACTAAAAGTTTCGTTTGTTTATATTGCCATCCTGAGATAATCGTCTCCATGCTCCAAATCCATTTTAAAGACATTTCAAAGGCATTTTGCGCATACATGAAATGAACACATTTTTCTCCAAAACTATAACACATGCAAGCTTGTCCTGTTTGGTGGAGATGATATTTAATAAAATAAGTAGAAATCCACTAAAAGTTTTGTTTGGTTATCTTGCAATCCCGAGATAATCGTCTCCATGCTCCAAATCCATTTTAAAGCCATTTTTAAGGCATTTCGCGCATACATGAAATGAACACATTTTTCTCCAAAACTATAACAGATGCAAGCTTGTCCTGTTTGGTGGAGATGATATTTAATAAAATAAGTAGAAATCCACTAAAAGTTTTGTTTGGTTATCTTGCAATCCCGAGATAATCGTCTCCATGCTCCAAATCCATTTTAAAGCCATTTTTAAGGCATTTCGCGCATACATGAAATGAACACATTTTTCTCCAAAACTATAACAGATGCAAGCTTGTCCTGTTTGGTGGAGATAATATTTAATAAAATAAGTAGAAATCTACTAAAAGTTTCGTTTGTTTATATTGCCATCCTGAGATAATCGTCTCCATGCTCCAAATCCATTTTAAAGCCATTTCAAAGGCATTTTGCGCATACATGAAATGAACACATTTTTCTCCAAAACTATAACACATGCAAGCTTGTCCTGTTTGGTGGAGATGATATTTAATAAAATAAGTAGAAATCCACTAAAAGTTTTGTTTGGTTATCTTGCAATCCCGAGATAATCGTCTCCATGCTCCAAATCCATTTTAAAGCCATTTTTAAGGCATTTCGCGCATACATGAAATGAACACATTTTTCTCTAAAACTATAACAGATGCAAGCTTGTCCTGTTTGGTGGAGATGATATTTAATAAAATAAGTAGAAATCCACTAAAAGTTTTGTTTGGTTATCTTGCAATCCCGAGATAATCGTCTCCATGCTCCAAATCCATTTTAAAGCCATTTTTAAGGCATTTCGCGCATACATGAAATGAACACATTTTTCTCCAAAACTATAACAGATGCAAGCTTGTCCTGTTTGGTGGAGATGATATTTAATAAAATAAGTAGAAATCCACTAAAAGTTTTGTTTGGTTATCTTGCAATCCCGAGATAATCGTCTCCATGCTCCAAATCCATTTTAAAGCCATTTTTAAGGCATTTCGCGCATACATGAAATGAACACATTTTTCTCCAAAACTATAACAGATGCAAGCTTGTCCTGTTTGGTGGAGATGATATTTAATAAAATAAGTAGAAATCCACTAAAAGTTTTGTTTGGTTATCTTGCAATCCCGAGATAATCGTCTCCATGCTCCAAATCCATTTTAAAGCCATTTTTAAGGCATTTCGCGCATACATGAAATGAACACATTTTTCTCCAAAACTATAACAGATGCAAGCTTGTCCTGTTTGGTGGAGATGATATTTAATAAAATAAGTAGAAATCCACTAAAAGTTTTGTTCGGTTATCTTGCAATCCCGAGATAATCGTCTCCATGCTCCAAATCCATTTTAAAGCCATTTTTAAGGCATTTCGCGCATACATGAAATGAACACATTTTTCTCCAAAACTATAACAGATGCAAGCTTGTCCTGTTTGGTGGAGATGATATTTAATAAAATAAGTAGAAATCCACTAAAAGTTTTATTTGGTTATCTTGCAATCCCGAGATAATCGTCTCCATGCTCCAAATCCATTTTAAAGCCATTTTTAAGGCATTTCGCGCATACATGAAATGAACACATTTTTCTCCAAAACTATAACAGATGCAAGCTTGTCCTGTTTGGTGGAGATGATATTTAATAAAATAAGTAGAAATCCACTAAAAGTTTTGTTTGGTTATCTTGCAATCCCGAGATAATCGTCTCCATGCTCCAAATCCATTTTAAAGCCATTTTTAAGGCATTTCGCGCATACATGAAATGAACACATTTTTCTCCAAAACTATAACAGATGCAAGCTTGTCCTGTTTGGTGGAGATGATATTTAATAAAATAAGTAGAAATCCACTAAAAGTTTTGTTTGGTTATATTGCAATCCCGAGATAATCGTCTCCATGCTCCAAATCCATTTTAAAGCCATTTTTAAGGCATTTCGCGCATACATGAAATGAACACATTTTTCTCCAAAACTATAACAGATGCAAGCTTGTCCTGTTTGGTGGAGATGATATTTAATAAAATAAGTAGAAATCCACTAAAAGTTTTGTTTGGTTATCTTGCAATCCCGAGATAATCGTCTCCATGCTCCAAATCCATTTTAAAGCCATTTTTAAGGCATTTCGCGCATACATGAAATGAACACATTTTTCTCCAAAACTATAACAGATGCAAGCTTGTCCTGTTTGGTGGAGATGATATTTAATAAAATAAGTAGAAATCCACTAAAAGTTTTGTTTGGTTATCTTGCAGTCCCGAGATAATCGTCTCCATGCTCCAAATCCATTTTAAAGCCATTTTTAAGGCATTTCGCGCATACATGAAATGAACACATTTTTCTCCAAAACTATAACAGATGCAAGCTTGTCCTGTTTGGTGGAGATGATATTTAATAAAATAAGTAGAAATCCACTAAAAGTTTTGTTTGGTTATATTGCAATCCCGAGATAATCGTCTTCATGCTCCAAATCCATTTTAAAGCCATTTTTAAGGCATTTCGCGCATACATGAAATGAACACATTTTTCTCCAAAACTATAACAGATGCAAGCTTGTCCTGTTTGGTGGAGATGATATTTAATAAAATAAGTAGAAATCCACTAAAAGTTTTGTTTGGTTATCTTGCAATCCCGAGATAATCGTCTCCATGCTCCAAATCCATTTTAAAGCCATTTTTAAGGCATTTCGCGCATACATGAAATGAACACATTTTTCTCCAAAACTATAACAGATGCAAGCTTGTCCTGTTTGGTGGAGATAATATTTAATAAAATAAGTAGAAATCTACTAAAAGTTTCGTTTGTTTATATTGCCATCCTGAGATAATCGTCTCCATGCTCCAAATCCATTTTAAAGCCATTTCAAAGGCATTTTGCGCATACATGAAATGAACACATTTTTCTCCAAAACTATAACACATGCAAGCTTGTCCTGTTTGGTGGAGATGATATTTAATAAAATAAGTAGAAATCCACTAAAAGTTTTGTTTGGTTATCTTGCAATTCCGAGATAATCGTCTCCATGCTCCAAATCCATTTTAAAGCCATTTTTAAGGCATTTCGCGCATACATGAAATGAACACATTTTTCTCCAAAACTATAACAGATGCAAGCTTGTCCTGTTTGGTGGAGATGATATTTAATAAAATAAGTAGAAATCCACTAAAAGTTTTGTTTGGTTATCTTGCAATCCCGAGATAATCGTCTCCATGCTCCAAATCCATTTTAAAGCCATTTTTAAGGCATTTCGCGCATACATGAAATGAACACATTTTTCTCCAAAACTATAACAGATGCAAGCTTGTCCTGTTTGGTGGAGATAATATTTAATAAAATAAGTAGAAATCTACTAAAAGTTTCGTTTGTTTATATTGCCATCCTGAGATAATCGTCTCCATGCTCCAAATCCATTTTAAAGCCATTTCAAAGGCATTTTGCGCATACATGAAATGAACACATTTTTCTCCAAAAGTATAACACATGCAAGCTTGTCCTGTTTGGTGGAGATGATATTTAATAAAATAAGTAGAAATCCACTAAAAGTTTTGTTTGGTTATCTTGCAATCCCGAGATAATCGTCTCCATGCTCCAAATCCATTTTAAAGCCATTTTTAAGGCATTTCGCGCATACATGAAATGAACACATTTTTCTCTAAAACTATAACAGATGCAAGCTTGTCCTGTTTGGTGGAGATGATATTTAATAAAATAAGTAGAAATCCACTAAAAGTTTTGTTTGGTTATCTTGCAATCCCGAGATAATCGTCTCCATGCTCCAAATCCATTTTAAAGCCATTTTTAAGGCATTTCGCGCATACATGAAATGAACACATTTTTCTCCAAAACTATAACAGATGCAAGCTTGTCCTGTTTGGTGGAGATGATATTTAATAAAATAAGTAGAAATCCACTAAAAGTTTTGTTTGGTTATCTTGCAATCCCGAGATAATCGTCTCCATGCTCCAAATCCATTTTAAAGCCATTTTTAAGGCATTTCGCGCATACATGAAATGAACACATTTTTCTCCAAAACTATAACAGATGCAAGCTTGTCCTGTTTGGTGGAGATAATATTTAATAAATTAAGTAGAAATCTACTAAAAGTTTCGTTTGTTTATATTGCCATCCTGAGATAATCGTCTCCATGCTCCAAATCCATTTTAAAGCCATTTCAAAGGCATTTTGCGCATACATGAAATGAACACATTTTTCTCCAAAACTATAACACATGCAAGCTTGTCCTGTTTGGTGGAGATGATATTTAATAAAATAAGTAGAAATCCACTAAAAGTTTTGTTTGGTTATCTTGCAATCCCGAGATAATCGTCTCCATGCTCCAAATCCATTTTAAAGCCATTTTTAAGGCATTTCGCGCATACATGAAATGAACACATTTTTCTCTAAAACTATAACAGATGCAAGCTTGTCCTGTTTGGTGGAGATGATATTTAATAAAATAAGTAGAAATCCACTAAAAGTTTTGTTTGGTTATCTTGCAATCCCGAGATAATCGTCTCCATGCTCCAAATCCATTTTAAAGCCATTTTTAAGGCATTTCGCGCATACATGAAATGAACACATTTTTCTCCAAAACTATAACAGATGCAAGCTTGTCCTGTTTGGTGGAGATGATATTTAATAAAATAAGTAGAAATCCACTAAAAGTTTTGTTTGGTTATCTTGCAATCCCGAGATAATCGTCTCCATGCTCCAAATCCATTTTAAAGCCATTTTTAAGGCATTTCGCGCATACATGAAATGAACACATTTTTCTCCAAAACTATAACAGATGCAAGCTTGTCCTGTTTGGTGGAGATGATATTTAATAAAATAAGTAGAAATCCACTAAAAGTTTTGTTTGGTTATCTTGCAATTCCGAGATAATCGTCTCCATGCTCCAAATCCATTTTAAAGCCATTTTTAAGGCATTTCGCGCATACATGAAATGAACACATTTTTCTCCAAAACTATAACAGATGCAAGCTTGTCCTGTTTGGTGGAGATGATATTTAATAAAATAAGTAGAAATCCACTAAAAGTTTTGTTCGGTTATCTTGCAATCCCGAGATAATCGTCTCCATGCTCCAAATCCATTTTAAAGCCATTTTTAAGGCATTTCGCGCATACATGAAATGAACACATTTTTCTCCAAAACTATAACAGATGCAAGCTTGTCCTGTTTGGTGGAGATGATATTTAATAAAATAAGTAGAAATCCACTAAAAGTTTTATTTGGTTATCTTGCAATCCCGAGATAATCGTCTCCATGCTCCAAATCCATTTTAAAGCCATTTTTAAGGCATTTCGCGCATACATGAAATGAACACATTTTTCTCCAAAACTATAACAGATGCAAGCTTGTCCTGTTTGGTGGAGATGATATTTAATAAAATAAGTAGAAATCCACTAAAAGTTTTGTTTGGTTATCTTGCAATCCCGAGATAATCGTCTCCATGCTCCAAATCCATTTTAAAGCCATTTTTAAGGCATTTCGCGCATACATGAAATGAACACATTTTTCTCCAAAACTATAACAGATGCAAGCTTGTCCTGTTTGGTGGAGATGATATTTAATAAAATAAGTAGAAATCCACTAAAAGTTTTGTTTGGTTATATTGCAATCCCGAGATAATCGTCTCCATGCTCCAAATCCATTTTAAAGCCATTTTTAAGGCATTTCGCGCATACATGAAATGAACACATTTTTCTCCAAAACTATAACAGATGCAAGCTTGTCCTGTTTGGTGGAGATGATATTTAATAAAATAAGTAGAAATCCACTAAAAGTTTTGTTTGGTTATCTTGCAATCCCGAGATAATCGTCTCCATGCTCCAAATCCATTTTAAAGCCATTTTTAAGGCATTTCGCGCATACATGAAATGAACACATTTTTCTCCAAAACTATAACAGATGCAAGCTTGTCCTGTTTGGTGGAGATGATATTTAATAAAATAAGTAGAAATCCACTAAAAGTTTTGTTTGGTTATCTTGCAGTCCCGAGATAATCGTCTCCATGCTCCAAATCCATTTTAAAGCCATTTTTAAGGCATTTCGCGCATACATGAAATGAACACATTTTTCTCCAAAACTATAACAGATGCAAGCTTGTCCTGTTTGGTGGAGATGATATTTAATAAAATAAGTAGAAATCCACTAAAAGTTTTGTTTGGTTATCTTGCAATCCCGAGATAATCGTCTCCATGCTCCAAATCCATTTTAAAGCCATTTTTAAGGCATTTCGCGCATACATGAAATGAACACATTTTTCTCCAAAACTATAACAGATGCAAGCTTGTCCTGTTTGGTGGAGATAATATTTAATAAAATAAGTAGAAATCTACTAAAAGTTTCGTTTGTTTATATTGCCATCCTGAGATAATCGTCTCCATGCTCCAAATCCATTTTAAAGCCATTTCAAAGGCATTTTGCGCATACATGAAATGAACACATTTTTCTCCAAAAGTATAACACATGCAAGCTTGTCCTGTTTGGTGGAGATGATATTTAATAAAATAAGTAGAAATCCACTAAAAGTTTTGTTTGGTTATCTTGCAATCCCGAGATAATCGTCTCCATGCTCCAAATCCATTTTAAAGCCATTTTTAAGGCATTTCGCGCATACATGAAATGAACACATTTTTCTCTAAAACTATAACAGATGCAAGCTTGTCCTGTTTGGTGGAGATGATATTTAATAAAATAAGTAGAAATCCACTAAAAGTTTTGTTTGGTTATCTTGCAATCCCGAGATAATCGTCTCCATGCTCCAAATCCATTTTAAAGCCATTTTTAAGGCATTTCGCGCATACATGAAATGAACACATTTTTCTCCAAAACTATAACAGATGCAAGCTTGTCCTGTTTGGTGGAGATGATATTTAATAAAATAAGTAGAAATCCACTAAAAGTTTTGTTTGGTTATCTTGCAATCCCGAGATAATCGTCTCCATGCTCCAAATCCATTTTAAAGCCATTTTTAAGGCATTTCGCGCATACATGAAATGAACACATTTTTCTCCAAAACTATAACAGATGCAAGCTTGTCCTGTTTGGTGGAGATGATATTTAATAAAATAAGTAGAAATCCACTAAAAGTTTTGTTTGGTTATCTTGCAATCCCGAGATAATCGTCTCCATGCTCCAAATCCATTTTAAAGCCATTTTTAAGGCATTTCGCGCATACATGAAATGAACACATTTTTCTCCAAAACTATAACACATGCAAGCTTGTCCTGTTTGGTGGAGATGATATTTAATAAAATAAGTAGAAATCCACTAAAAGTTTCGTTCGGTTATCTTGCAATCCCGAGATAATCGTCTCCATGCTCCAAATCCATTTTAAAGCCATTTTTAAGGCATTTCGCGCATACATGAAATGAACACATTTTTCTCCAAAACTATAACAGATGCAAGCTTGTCCTGTTTGGTGGAGATGATATTTAATAAAATAAGTAGAAATCCACTAAAAGTTTTGTTTGGTTATCTTGCAATCCCGAGATAATCGTCTCCATGCTCCAAATCCATTTTAAAGCCATTTTTAAGGCATTTCGCGCATACATGAAATGAACACATTTTTCTCCAAAACTATAACAGATGCAAGCTTGTCCTGTTTGGTGGAGATGATATTTAATAAAATAAGTAGAAATCCACTAAAAGTTTTGTTTGGTTATCTTGCAATCCCGAGATAATCGTCTCCATGCTCCAAATAAATTTTAAAGCCATTTTTAAGGCATTTCGCGCATACATGAAATGAACACATTTTTCTCCAAAACTATAACAGATGCAAGCTTGTCCTGTTTGGTGGAGATGATATTTAATAAAATAAGTAGAAATCCACTAAAAGTTTTGTTTGGTTATCTTGCAATCCCGAGATAATCGTCTCCATGCTCCAAATCCATTTTAAAGCCATTTTTAAGGCATTTCGCGCATACATGAAATGAACACATTTTTCTCTAAAACTATAACAAATGCAAGCTTGTCCTGTTTGGTGGAGATGATATTTAATAAAATAAGTAGAAATCCACTAAAAGTTTTGTTTGGTTATATTGCAATCCCGAGATAATCGTCTCCATGCTCCAAATCCATTTTAAAGCCATTTTTAAGGCATTTCGCGCATACATGAAATGAACACATTTTTCTCCAAAACTATAACAGATGCAAGCTTGTCCTGTTTGGTGGAGATGATATTTAATAAAATAAGTAGAAATCCACTAAAAGTTTTGTTTGGTTATCTTGCAATCCCGAGATAATCGTCTCCATGCTCCAAATCCATTTTAAAGCCATTTTTAAGGCATTTCGCGCATACATGAAATGAACACATTTTTCTCCAAAACTATAACAGATGCAAGCTTGTCCTGTTTGGTGGAGATGATATTTAATAAAATAAGTAGAAATCCACTAAAAGTTTTGTTTGGTTATCTTGCAATCCCGAGATAATCGTCTCCATGCTCCAAATCCATTTTAAAGCCATTTTTAAGGCATTTCGCGCATACATGAAATGAACACATTTTTCTCCAAAACTATAACAGATGCAAGCTTGTCCTGTTTGGTGGAGATGATATTTAATAAAATAAGTAGAAATCCACTAAAAGTTTTGTTTGGTTATATTGCAATCCCGAGATAATCGTCTCCATGCTCCAAATCCATTTTAAAGCCATTTTTAAGGCATTTCGCGCATACATGAAATGAACACATTTTTCTCCAAAACTATAACAGATGCAAGCTTGTCCTGTTTGGTGGAGATGATATTTAATAAAATAAGTAGAAATCCACTAAAAGTTTTGTTTGGTTATCTTGCAATCCCGAGATAATCGTCTCCATGCTCCAAATCCATTTTAAAGCCATTTTTAAGGCATTTCGCGCATACATGAAATGAACACATTTTTCTCCAAAACTATAACAGATGCAAGCTTGTCCTGTTTGGTGGAGATGATATTTAATAAAATAAGTAGAAATCCACTAAAAGTTTTGTTTGGTTATCTTGCAATCCCGAGATAATCGTCTCCATGCTCCAAATCCATTTTAAAGCCATTTTTAAGGCATTTCGCGCATACATGAAATGAACACATTTTTCTCCAAAACTATAACAGATGCAAGCTTGTCCTGTTTGGTGGAGATGATATTTAATAAAATAAGTAGAAATCCACTAAAAGTTTTGTTTGGTTATCTTGCAATCCCGAGATAATCGTCTCCATGCTCCAAATCCATTTTAAAGCCATTTTTAAGGCATTTCGCGCATACATGAAATGAACACATTTTTCTCCAAAACTATAACAGATGCAAGCTTGTCCTGTTTGGTGGAGATGATATTTAATAAAATAAGTAGAAATCCACTAAAAGTTTTGTTTGGTTATATTGCAATCCCGAGATAATCGTCTCCATGCTCCAAATCCATTTTAAAGCCATTTTTAAGGCATTTCGCGCATACATGAAATGAACACATTTTTCTCCAAAACTATAACAGATGCAAGCTTGTCCTGTTTGGTGGAGATGATATTTAATAAAATAAGTAGAAATCCACTAAAAGTTTTGTTTGGTTATCTTGCAATCCCGAGATAATCGTCTCCATGCTCCAAATCCATTTTAAAGCCATTTTTAAGGCATTTCGCGCATACATGAAATGAACACATTTTTCTCCAAAACTATAACAGATGCAAGCTTGTCCTGTTTGGTGGAGATGATATTTAATAAAATAAGTAGAAATCCACTAAAAGTTTTGTTTGGTTATCTTGCAATCCCGAGATAATCGTCTCCATGCTCCAAATCCATTTTAAAGCCATTTTTAAGGCATTTCGCGCATACATGAAATGAACACATTTTTCTCCAAAACTATAACAGATGCAAGCTTGTCCTGTTTGGTGGAGATGATATTTAATAAAATAAGTAGAAATCCACTAAAAGTTTTGTTTGGTTATCTTGCAATCCCGAGATAATCGTCTCCATGCTCCAAATCCATTTTAAAGCCATTTTTAAGGCATTTCGCGCATACATGAAATGAACACATTTTTCTCCAAAACTATAACAGATGCAAGCTTGTCCTGTTTGGTGGAGATGATATTTAATAAAATAAGTAGAAATCCACTAAACGTTTTGTTTGGTTATATTGCAATCCCGAGATAATCGTCTCCATGCTCCAAATCCATTTTAAAGCCATTTTTAAGGCATTTCGCGCATACATGAAATGAACACATTTTTCTCCAAAACTATAACAGATGCAAGCTTGTCCTGTTTGGTGGAGATGATATTTAATAAAATAAGTAGAAATCCACTAAAAGTTTTGTTTGGTTATCTTGCAATCCCGAGATAATCGTCTCCATGCTCCAAATCCATTTTAAAGCCATTTTTAAGGCATTTCGCGCATACATGAAATGAACACATTTTTCTCCAAAACTATAACAGATGCAAGCTTGTCCTGTTTGGTGGAGATGATATTTAATAAAATAAGTAGAAATCCACTAAAAGTTTTGTTTGGTTATCTTGCAATCCCGAGATAATCGTCTCCATGCTCCAAATCCATTTTAAAGCCATTTTTAAGGCATTTCGCGCATACATGAAATGAACACATTTTTCTCCAAAACTATAACAGATGCAAGCTTGTCCTGTTTGGTGGAGATGATATTTAATAAAATAAGTAGAAATATACTAAAAGTTTTGTTTGGTTATATTGCAATCCCGAGATAATCGTCTCCATGCTCCAAATCCATTTTAAAGCCATTTTTAAGGCATTTCGCGCATACATGAAATGAACACATTTTTCTCCAAAACTATAACAGATGCAAGCTTGTCCTGTTTGGTGGAGATGATATTTAATAAAATAAGTAGAAATCCACTAAAAGTTTTGTTTGGTTATCTTGCAATCCCGAGATAATCGTCTCCATGCTCCAAATCCATTTTAAAGCCATTTTTAAGGCATTTCGCGCATACATGAAATGAACACATTTTTCTCCAAAACTATAACAGATGCAAGCTTGTCCTGTTTGGTGGAGATGATATTTAATAAAATAAGTAGAAATCCACTAAAAGTTTTGTTTGGTTATCTTGCAATCCCGAGATAATCGTCTCCATGCTCCAAATCCATTTTAAAGCCATTTTTAAGGCATTTCGCGCATACATGAAATGAACACATTTTTCTCCAAAACTATAACAGATGCAAGCTTGTCCTGTTTGGTGGAGATGATATTTAATAAAATAAGTAGAAATCCACTAAAAGTTTTGTTTGGTTATCTTGCAATCCCGAGATAATCGTCTCCATGCTCCAAATCCATTTTAAAGCCATTTTTAAGGCATTTCGCGCATACATGAAATGAACACATTTTTCTCCAAAACTATAACAGATGCAAGCTTGTCCTGTTTGGTGGAGATGATATTTAATAAAATAAGTAGAAATCCACTAAAAGTTTTGTTTGGTTATATTGCAATCCCGAGATAATCGTCTCCATGCTCCAAATCCATTTTAAAGCCATTTTTAAGGCATTTCGCGCATACATGAAATGAACACATTTTTCTCCAAAACTATAACAGATGCAAGCTTGTCCTGTTTGGTGGAGATGATATTTAATAAAATAAGTAGAAATCCACTAAAAGTTTTGTTTGGTTATCTTGCAATCCCGAGATAATCGTCTCCATGCTCCAAATCCATTTTAAAGCCATTTTTAAGGCATTTCGCGCATACATGAAATGAACACATTTTTCTCCAAAACTATAACAGATGCAAGCTTGTCCTGTTTGGTGGAGATGATATTTAATAAAATAAGTAGAAATCCACTAAAAGTTTTGTTTGGTTATATTGCAATCCCGAGATAATCGTCTCCATGCTCCAAATCCATTTTAAAGCCATTTTTAAGGCATTTCGCGCATACATGAAATGAACACATTTTTCTCCAAAACTATAACAGATGCAAGCTTGTCCTGTTTGGTGGAGATGATATTTAATAAAATAAGTAGAAATCCACTAAAAGTTTTGTTTGGTTATCTTGCAATCCCGAGATAATCGTCTCCATGCTCCAAATCCATTTTAAAGCCATTTTTAAGGCATTTCGCGCATACATGAAATGAACACATTTTTCTCCAAAACTATAACAGATGCAAGCTTGTCCTGTTTGGTGGAGATGATATTTAATAAAATAAGTAGAAATCCACTAAAAGTTTTGTTTGGTTATCTTGCAATCCCGAGATAATCGTCTCCATGCTCCAAATCCATTTTAAAGCCATTTTTAAGGCATTTCGCGCATACATGAAATGAACACATTTTCTCCAAAACTATAACAGATGCAAGCTTGTCCTGTTTGGTGGAGATGATATTTAATAAAATAAGTAGAAATCCACTAAAAGTTTTGTTTGGTTATCTTGCAATCCCGAGATAATCGTCTCCATGCTCCAAATCCATTTTAAAGCCATTTTTAAGGCATTTCGCGCATACATGAAATGAACACATTTTTCTCCAAAACTATAACAGATGCAAGCTTGTCCTGTTTGGTGGAGATGATATTTAATAAAATAAGTAGAAATCCACTAAAAGTTTTGTTTGGTTATCTTGCAGTCCCGAGATAATCGTCTCCATGCTCCAAATCCATTTTAAAGCCATTTTTAAGGCATTTCGCGCATACATGAAATGAACACATTTTTCTCCAAAACTATAACAGATGCAAGCTTGTCCTGTTTGGTGGAGATGATATTTAATAAAATAAGTAGAAATCCACTAAAAGTTTTGTTTGGTTATATTGCAATCCCGAGATAATCGTCTTCATGCTCCAAATCCATTTTAAAGCCATTTTTAAGGCATTTCGCGCATACATGAAATGAACACATTTTTCTCCAAAACTATAACAGATGCAAGCTTGTCCTGTTTGGTGGAGATGATATTTAATAAAATAAGTAGAAATCCACTAAAAGTTTTGTTTGGTTATCTTGCAATCCCGAGATAATCGTCTCCATGCTCCAAATCCATTTTAAAGCCATTTTTAAGGCATTTCGCGCATACATGAAATGAACACATTTTTCTCCAAAACTATAACAGATGCAAGCTTGTCCTGTTTGGTGGAGATAATATTTAATAAAATAAGTAGAAATCTACTAAAAGTTTCGTTTGTTTATATTGCCATCCTGAGATAATCGTCTCCATGCTCCAAATCCATTTTAAAGCCATTTCAAAGGCATTTTGCGCATACATGAAATGAACACATTTTTCTCCAAAACTATAACACATGCAAGCTTGTCCTGTTTGGTGGAGATGATATTTAATAAAATAAGTAGAAATCCACTAAAAGTTTTGTTTGGTTATCTTGCAATCCCGAGATAATCGTCTCCATGCTCCAAATCCATTTTAAAGCCATTTTTAAGGCATTTCGCGCATACATGAAATGAACACATTTTTCTCCAAAACTATAACAGATGCAAGCTTGTCCTGTTTGGTGGAGATGATATTTAATAAAATAAGTAGAAATCCACTAAAAGTTTTGTTTGGTTATCTTGCAATCCCCGAGATAATCGTCTCCATGCTCCAAATCCATTTTAAAGCCATTTTTAAGGCATTTCGCGCATACATGAAATGAACACATTTTTCTCCAAAACTATAACAGATGCAAGCTTGTCCTGTTTGGTGGAGATAATATTTAATAAAATAAGTAGAAATCTACTAAAAGTTTCGTTTGTTTATATTGCCATCCTGAGATAATCGTCTCCATGCTCCAAATCCATTTTAAAGCCATTTCAAAGGCATTTTGCGCATACATGAAATGAACACATTTTTCTCCAAAAGTATAACACATGCAAGCTTGTCCTGTTTGGTGGAGATGATATTTAATAAAATAAGTAGAAATCCACTAAAAGTTTTGTTTGGTTATCTTGCAATCCCGAGATAATCGTCTCCATGCTCCAAATCCATTTTAAAGCCATTTTTAAGGCATTTCGCGCATACATGAAATGAACACATTTTTCTCTAAAACTATAACAGATGCAAGCTTGTCCTGTTTGGTGGAGATGATATTTAATAAAATAAGTAGAAATCCACTAAAAGTTTTGTTTGGTTATCTTGCAATCCCGAGATAATCGTCTCCATGCTCCAAATCCATTTTAAAGCCATTTTTAAGGCATTTCGCGCATACATGAAATGAACACATTTTTCTCCAAAACTATAACAGATGCAAGCTTGTCCTGTTTGGTGGAGATGATATTTAATAAAATAAGTAGAAATCCACTAAAAGTTTTGTTTGGTTATCTTGCAATCCCGAGATAATCGTCTCCATGCTCCAAATCCATTTTAAAGCCATTTTTAAGGCATTTCGCGCATACATGAAATGAACACATTTTTCTCCAAAACTATAACAGATGCAAGCTTGTCCTGTTTGGTGGAGATGATATTTAATAAAATAAGTAGAAATCCACTAAAAGTTTTGTTTGGTTATCTTGCAATCCCGAGATAATCGTCTCCATGCTCCAAATCCATTTTAAAGCCATTTTTAAGGCATTTCGCGCATACATGAAATGAACACATTTTTCTCCAAAACTATAACACATGCAAGCTTGTCCTGTTTGGTGGAGATGATATTTAATAAAATAAGTAGAAATCCACTAAAAGTTTTGTTCGGTTATCTTGCAATCCCGAGATAATCGTCTCCATGCTCCAAATCCATTTTAAAGCCATTTTAAGGCATTTCGCGCATACATGA
Organism: Anomaloglossus baeobatrachus; assembly: GCF_048569485.1. Classification (NCBI taxonomy): domain Eukaryota; kingdom Metazoa; phylum Chordata; class Amphibia; order Anura; family Aromobatidae; genus Anomaloglossus; species Anomaloglossus baeobatrachus. The sequence continues at coordinate 31,937 of NW_027443217.1, forward strand.
AATGAACACATTTTTCTCCAAAACTATAACAGATGCAAGCTTGTCCTGTTTGGTGGAGATGATATTTAATAAAATAAGTAGAAATCCACTAAAAGTTTTGTTTGGTTATCTTGCAATCCCGAGATAATCGTCTCCATGCTCCAAATCCATTTTAAAGCCATTTTTAAGGCATTTCGCGCATACATGAAATGAACACATTTTTCTCCAAAACTATAACAGATGCAAGCTTGTCCTGTTTGGTGGAGATGATATTTAATAAAATAAGTAGAAATCCACTAAAAGTTTTGTTTGGTTATCTTGCAATCCCGAGATAATCGTCTCCATGCTCCAAATAAATTTTAAAGCCATTTTTAAGACATTTCGCGCATACATGAAATGAACACATTTTTCTCCAAAACTATAACAGATGCAAGCTTGTCCTGTTTGGTGGAGATGATATTTAATAAAATAAGTAGAAATCCACTAAAAGTTTTGTTTGGTTATCTTGCAATCCCGAGATAATCGTCTCCATGCTCCAAATCCATTTAAAGCCATTTTTAAGGCATTTCGCGCATACATGAAATGAACACATTTTTCTCTAAAACTATAACAAATGCAAGCTTGTCCTGTTTGGTGGAGATGATATTTAATAAAATAAGTAGAAATCCACTAAAAGTTTTGTTTGGTTATATTGCAATCCCGAGATAATCGTCTCCATGCTCCAAATCCATTTTAAAGCCATTTTTAAGGCATTTCGCGCATACATGAAATGAACACATTTTTCTCCAAAACTATAACAGATGCAAGCTTGTCCTGTTTGGTGGAGATGATATTTAATAAAATAAGTAGAAATCCACTAAAAGTTTTGTTTGGTTATCTTGCAATCCCGAGATAATCGTCTCCATGCTCCAAATCCATTTTAAAGCCATTTTTAAGGCATTTCGCGCATACATGAAATGAACACATTTTTCTCCAAAACTATAACAGATGCAAGCTTGTCCTGTTTGGTGGAGATGATATTTAATAAAATAAGTAGAAATCCACTAAAAGTTTTGTTTGGTTATCTTGCAATCCCGAGATAATCGTCTCCATGCTCCAAATCCATTTTAAAGCCATTTTTAAGGCATTTCGCGCATACATGAAATGAACACATTTTTCTCCAAAACTATAACAGATGCAAGCTTGTCCTGTTTGGTGGAGATGATATTTAATAAAATAAGTAGAAATCCACTAAAAGTTTTGTTTGGTTATATTGCAATCCCGAGATAATCGTCTCCATGCTCCAAATCCATTTTAAAGCCATTTTTAAGGCATTTCGCGCATACATGAAATGAACACATTTTTCTCCAAAACTATAACAGATGCAAGCTTGTCCTGTTTGGTGGAGATGATATTTAATAAAATAAGTAGAAATCCACTAAAAGTTTTGTTTGGTTATCTTGCAATCCCGAGATAATCGTCTCCATGCTCCAAATCCATTTTAAAGCCATTTTTAAGGCATTTCGCGCATACATGAAATGAACACATTTTTCTCCAAAACTATAACAGATGCAAGCTTGTCCTGTTTGGTGGAGATGATATTTAATAAAATAAGTAGAAATCCACTAAAAGTTTTGTTTGGTTATCTTGCAATCCCGAGATAATCGTCTCCATGCTCCAAATCCATTTTAAAGCCATTTTTAAGGCATTTCGCGCATACATGAAATGAACACATTTTTCTCCAAAACTATAACAGATGCAAGCTTGTCCTGTTTGGTGGAGATGATATTTAATAAAATAAGTAGAAATCCACTAAAAGTTTTGTTTGGTTATCTTGCAATCCCGAGATAATCGTCTCCATGCTCCAAATCCATTTTAAAGCCATTTTTAAGGCATTTCGCGCATACATGAAATGAACACATTTTTCTCCAAAACTATAACAGATGCAAGCTTGTCCTGTTTGGTGGAGATGATATTTAATAAAATAAGTAGAAATCCACTAAAAGTTTTGTTTGGTTATATTGCAATCCCGAGATAATCGTCTCCATGCTCCAAATCCATTTTAAAGCCATTTTTAAGGCATTTCGCGCATACATGAAATGAACACATTTTTCTCCAAAACTATAACAGATGCAAGCTTGTCCTGTTTGGTGGAGATGATATTTAATAAAATAAGTAGAAATCCACTAAAAGTTTTGTTTGGTTATCTTGCAATCCCGAGATAATCGTCTCCATGCTCCAAATCCATTTTAAAGCCATTTTTAAGGCATTTCGCGCATACATGAAATGAACACATTTTTCTCCAAAACTATAACAGATGCAAGCTTGTCCTGTTTGGTGGAGATGATATTTAATAAAATAAGTAGAAATCCACTAAAAGTTTTGTTTGGTTATCTTGCAATCCCGAGATAATCGTCTCCATGCTCCAAATCCATTTTAAAGCCATTTTTAAGGCATTTCGCGCATACATGAAATGAACACATTTTTCTCCAAAACTATAACAGATGCAAGCTTGTCCTGTTTGGTGGAGATGATATTTAATAAAATAAGTAGAAATCCACTAAAAGTTTTGTTTGGTTATCTTGCAATCCCGAGATAATCGTCTCCATGCTCCAAATCCATTTTAAAGCCATTTTTAAGGCATTTCGCGCATACATGAAATGAACACATTTTTCTCCAAAACTATAACAGATGCAAGCTTGTCCTGTTTGGTGGAGATGATATTTAATAAAATAAGTAGAAATCCACTAAAAGTTTTGTTTGGTTATCTTGCAATCCCGAGATAATCGTCTCCATGCTCCAAATCCATTTTAAAGCCATTTTTAAGGCATTTCGCGCATACATGAAATGAACACATTTTTCTCCAAAACTATAACAGATGCAAGCTTGTCCTGTTTGGTGGAGATGATATTTAATAAAATAAGTAGAAATCCACTAAAAGTTTTGTTTGGTTATCTTGCAATCCCGAGATAATCGTCTCCATGCTCCAAATCCATTTTAAAGCCATTTTTAAGGCATTTCGCGCATACATGAAATGAACACATTTTTCTCCAAAACTATAACAGATGCAAGCTTGTCCTGTTTGGTGGAGATGATATTTAATAAAATAAGTAGAAATCCACTAAAAGTTTTGTTTGGTTATATTGCAATCCCGAGATAATCGTCTCCATGCTCCAAATCCATTTTAAAGCCATTTTTAAGGCATTTCGCGCATACATGAAATGAACACATTTTTCTCCAAAACTATAACAGATGCAAGCTTGTCCTGTTTGGTGGAGATGATATTTAATAAAATAAGTAGAAATCCACTAAAAGTTTTGTTTGGTTATCTTGCAATCCCGAGATAATCGTCTCCATGCTCCAAATCCATTTTAAAGCCATTTTTAAGGCATTTCGCGCATACATGAAATGAACACATTTTTCTCCAAAACTATAACAGATGCAAGCTTGTCCTGTTTGGTGGAGATGATATTTAATAAAATAAGTAGAAATCCACTAAAAGTTTTGTTTGGTTATCTTGCAATCCCGAGATAATCGTCTCCATGCTCCAAATCCATTTTAAAGCCATTTTTAAGGCATTTCGCGCATACATGAAATGAACACATTTTTCTCCAAAACTATAACAGATGCAAGCTTGTCCTGTTTGGTGGAGATGATATTTAATAAAATAAGTAGAAATCCACTAAAAGTTTTGTTTGGTTATCTTGCAATCCCGAGATAATCGTCTCCATGCTCCAAATCCATTTTAAAGCCATTTTTAAGGCATTTCGCGCATACATGAAATGAACACATTTTTCTCCAAAACTATGACAGATGCAAGCTTTTCCTGTTTGGTGGAGATGATATTTAATAAAATAAGTAGAAATCCACTAAAAGTTTTGTTTGGTTATATTGCAATCCCGAGATAATCGTCTCCATGCTCCAAATCCATTTGTAAGCCATTTTTAAGGCTTTTCGCGCATACATGAAATGAACACATTTTTCTCCAAAACTATAACAGATGCAAGCTTGTCCTGTTTGGTGGAGATGATATTTAATAAAATAAGTAGAAATCCACTAAAAGTTTTGTTTGGTTATCTTGCAATCCCGAGATAATCGTCTCCATGCTCCAAATCCATTTTAAAGCCATTTTTAAGGCATTTCGCGCATACATGAAATGAACACATTTTTCTCCAAAACTATAACAGATGCAAGCTTGTCCTGTTTGGTGGAGATGATATTTAATAAAATAAGTAGAAATCCACTAAAAGTTTTGTTTGGTTATATTGCAATCCCGAGATAATCGTCTCCATGCTCCAAATCCATTTTAAAGCCATTTTTAAGGCATTTCGCGCATACATGAAATGAACACATTTTTCTCCAAAACTATAACAGATGCAAGCTTGTCCTGTTTGGTGGAGATGATATTTAATAAAATAAGTAGAAATCCACTAAAAGTTTTGTTTGGTTATCTTGCAATCCCGAGATAATCGTCTCCATGCTCCAAATCCATTTTAAAGCCATTTTTAAGGCATTTCGCGCATACATGAAATGAACACATTTTTCTCCAAAACTATAACAGATGCAAGCTTGTCCTGTTTGGTGGAGATGATATTAATAAAATAAGTAGAAATCCACTAAAAGTTTGTTTGGTTATCTTGCAATCCCGAGATAATCGTCTCCATGCTCCAAATCCATTTTAAAGCCATTTTTAAGGCATTTCGCGCATACATGAAATGAACACATTTTTCTCCAAAAAACTATAACAGATGCAAGCTTGTCCTGTTTGGTGGAGATGATATTTAATAAAATAAGTAGAAATCCACTAAAAGTTTTGTTTGGTTATCTTGCAATCCCGAGATAATCGTCTCCATGCTCCAAATCCATTTTAAAGCCATTTTTAAGGCATTTCGCGCATACATGAAATGAACACATATTTCTCCAAAACTATAACAGATGCAAGCTTGTCCTGTTTGGTGGAGATGATATTTAATAAAATAAGTAGAAATCCACTAAAAGTTTTGTTTGGTTATCTTGCAATCCCGAGATAATCGTCTCCATGCTCCAAATCCATTTTAAAGCCATTTTTAAGGCATTTCGCGCATACATGAAATGAACACATTTTTCTCCAAAACTATAACAGATGCAAGCTTGTCCTGTTTGGTGGAGATGATATTTAATAAAATAAGTAGAAATCCACTAAAAGTTTTGTTTGGTTATCTTGCAATCCCGAGATAATCGTCTCCATGCTCCAAATCCATTTTAAAGCCATTTTTAAGGCATTTCGCGCATACATGAAATGAACACATTTTTCTCCAAAACTATAACAGATGCAAGCTTGTCCTGTTTGGTGGAGATGATATTTAATAAAATAAGTAGAAATCCACTAAAAGTTTTGTTTGGTTATCTTGCAATCCCGAGATAATCGTCTCCATGCTCCAAATCCATTTTAAAGCCATTTTTAAGGCATTTCGCGCATACATGAAATGAACACATTTTTCTCCAAAACTATAACAGATGCAAGCTTGTCCTGTTTGGTGGAGATGATATTTAATAAAATAAGTAGAAATCCACTAAAAGTTTTGTTTGGTTATATTGCAATCCCGAGATAATCGTCTCCATGCTCCAAATCCATTTTAAAGCCATTTTTAAGGCATTTCGCGCATACATGAAATGAACACATTTTTCTCCAAAACTATAACAGATGCAAGCTTGTCCTGTTTGGTGGAAGATGATATTTAATAAAATAAGTAGAAATCCACTAAAAGTTTTGTTTGGTTATCTTGCAATCCCGAGATAATCGTCTCCATGCTCCAAATCCATTTTAAAGCCATTTTTAAGGCATTTCGCGCATACATGAAATGAACACATTTTTCTCCAAAACTATAACAGATGCAAGCTTGTCCTGTTTGGTGGAGATGATATTTAATAAAATAAGTAGAAATCCACTAAAAGTTTTGTTTGGTTATCTTGCAATCCCGAGATAATCGTCTCCATGCTCCAAATCCATTTTAAAGCCATTTTTAAGGCATTTCGCGCATACATGAAATGAACACATTTTTCTCCAAAACTATAACAGATGCAAGCTTGTCCTGTTTGGTGGAGATGATATTTAATAAAATAAGTAGAAATCCACTAAAAGTTTTGTTTGGTTATCTTGCAATCCCGAGATAATCGTCTCCATGCTCCAAATCCATTTTAAAGCCATTTTTAAGGCATTTCGCGCATACATGAAATGAACACATTTTTCTCCAAAACTATAACAGATGCAAGCTTGTCCTGTTTGGTGGAGATGATATTTAATAAAATAAGTAGAAATCCACTAAAAGTTTTGTTTGGTTATCTTGCAATCCCGAGATAATCGTCTCCATGCTCCAAATCCATTTTAAAGCCATTTTTAAGGCATTTCGCGCATACATGAAATGAACACATTTTTCTCCAAAACTATAACAGATGCAAGCTTGTCCTGTTTGGTGGAGATGATATTTAATAAAATAAGTAGAAATCCACTAAAAGTTTTGTTTGGTTATCTTGCAATCCCGAGATAATCGTCTCCATGCTCCAAATCCATTTTAAAGCCATTTTTAAGGCATTTCGCGCATACATGAAATGAACACATTTTTCTCCAAAACTATAACAGATGCAAGCTTGTCCTGTTTGGTGGAGATGATATTTAATAAAATAAGTAGAAATCCACTAAAAGTTTTGTTTGGTTATCTTGCAATCCCGAGATAATCGTCTCCATGCTCCAAATCCATTTTAAAGCCATTTTTAAGGCATTTCGCGCATACATGAAATGAACACATTTTTCTCCAAAACTATAACAGATGCAAGCTTGTCCTGTTTGGTGGAGATGATATTTAATAAAATAAGTAGAAATCCACTAAAAGTTTTGTTTGGTTATCTTGCAATCCCGAGATAATCGTCTCCATGCTCCAAATCCATTTTAAAGCCATTTTTAAGGCATTTCGCGCATACATGAAATGAACACATTTTTCTCCAAAACTATAACAGATGCAAGCTTGTCCTGTTTGGTGGAGATGATATTTAATAAAATAAGTAGAAATCCACTAAACGTTTTGTTTGGTTATATTGCAATCCCGAGATAATCGTCTCCATGCTCCAAATCCATTTTAAAGCCATTTTTAAGGCATTTCGCGCATACATGAAATGAACACATTTTTCTCCAAAACTATAACAGATGCAAGCTTGTCCTGTTTGGTGGAGATGATATTTAATAAAATAAGTAGAAATCCACTAAAAGTTTTGTTTGGTTATATTGCAATCCCGAGATAATCGTCTCCATGCTCCAAATCCATTTTAAAGCCATTTTTAAGGCATTTCGCGCATACATGAAATGAACACATTTTTCTCCAAAACTATAACAGATGCAAGCTTGTCCTGTTTGGTGGAGATGATATTTAATAAAATAAGTAGAAATCCACTAAAAGTTTTGTTTGGTTATCTTGCAATCCCGAGATAATCGTCTCCATGCTCCAAATCCATTTTAAAGCCATTTTTAAGGCATTTCGCGCATACATGAAATGAACACATTTTTTCTCCAAAACTATAACAGATGCAAGCTTGTCCTGTTTGGTGGAGATTTTAATAAAATAAGTAGAAATCCACTAAAAGTTTTGTTTGGTTATCTTGCAATCCCGAGATAATCGTCTCCATGCTCCAAATCCATTTTAAAGCCATTTTTAAGGCATTTCGCGCATACATGAAATGAACACATTTTTCTCCAAAACTATAACAGATGCAAGCTTGTCCTGTTTGGTGGAGATGATATTTAATAAAATAAGTAGAAATCCACTAAAAGTTTTGTTTGGTTATCTTGCAATCCCGAGATAATCGTCTCCATGCTCCAAATCCATTTTAAAGCCATTTTTAAGGCATTTCGCGCATACATGAAATGAACACATTTTTCTCCAAAACTATAACAGATGCAAGCTTGTCCTGTTTGGTGGAGATGATATTTAATAAAATAAGTAGAAATCCACTAAAAGTTTTGTTTGGTTATCTTGCAATCCCGAGATAATCGTCTCCATGCTCCAAATCCATTTTAAAGCCATTTTTAAGGCATTTCGCGCATACATGAAATGAACACATTTTTCTCCAAAACTATAACAGATGCAAGCTTGTCCTGTTTGGTGGAGATGATATTTAATAAAATAAGTAGAAATCCACTAAAAGTTTTGTTTGGTTATCTTGCAATCCCGAGATAATCGTCTCCATGCTCCAAATCCATTTTAAAGCCATTTTTAAGGCATTTCGCGCATACATGAAATGAACACATTTTTCTCCAAAACTATAACAGATGCAAGCTTGTCCTGTTTGGTGGAGATGATATTTAATAAAATAAGTAGAAATCCACTAAAAGTTTTGTTTGGTTATCTTGCAATCCCGAGATAATCGTCTCCATGCTCCAAATCCATTTTAAAGCCATTTTTAAGGCATTTCGCGCATACATGAAATGAACACATTTTTCTCCAAAACTATAACAGATGCAAGCTTGTCCTGTTTGGTGGAGATGATATTTAATAAAATAAGTAGAAATCCACTAAAAGTTTTGTTTGGTTATCTTGCAATCCCGAGATAATCGTCTCCATGCTCCAAATCCATTTTAAAGCCATTTTTAAGGCATTTCGCGCATACATGAAATGAACACATTTTTCTCCAAAACTATAACAGATGCAAGCTTGTCCTGTTTGGTGGAGATGATATTTAATAAAATAAGTAGAAATCCACTAAAAGTTTTGTTTGGTTATCTTGCAATCCCGAGATAATCGTCTCCATGCTCCAAATCCATTTTAAAGCCATTTTTAAGGCATTTCGCGCATACATGAAATGAACACATTTTTCTCCAAAACTATAACAGATGCAAGCTTGTCCTGTTTGGTGGAGATGATATTTAATAAAATAAGTAGAAATCCACTAAAAGTTTTGTTTGGTTATCTTGCAATCCCGAGATAATCGTCTCCATGCTCCAAATCCATTTTAAAGCCATTTTTAAGGCATTTCGCGCATACATGAAATGAACACATTTTTCTCCAAAACTATAACAGATGCAAGCTTGTCCTGTTTGGTGGAGATGATATTTAATAAAATAAGTAGAAATCCACTAAAAGTTTTGTTTGGTTATCTTGCAATCCCGAGATAATCGTCTCCATGCTCCAAATCCATTTTAAAGCCATTTTTAAGGCATTTCGCGCATACATGAAATGAACACATTTTTCTCCAAAACTATAACAGATGCAAGCTTGTCCTGTTTGGTGGAGATGATATTTAATAAAATAAGTAGAAATCCACTAAAAGTTTTGTTTGGTTATCTTGCAATCCCGAGATAATCGTCTCCATGCTCCAAATCCATTTTAAAGCCATTTTTAAGGCATTTCGCGCATACATGAAATGAACACATTTTTCTCCAAAACTATAACAGATGCAAGCTTGTCCTGTTTGGTGGAGATGATATTTAATAAAATAAGTAGAAATCCACTAAAAGTTTTGTTTGGTTATCTTGCAATCCCGAGATAATCGTCTCCATGCTCCAAATCCATTTTAAAGCCATTTTTAAGGCATTTCGCGCATACATGAAATGAACACATTTTTCTCCAAAACTATAACAGATGCAAGCTTGTCCTGTTTGGTGGAGATGATATTTAATAAAATAAGTAGAAATCCACTAAAAGTTTTGTTTGGTTATCTTGCAATCCCGAGATAATCGTCTCCATGCTCCAAATCCATTTTAAAGCCATTTTTAAGGCATTTCGCGCATACATGAAATGAACACATTTTTCTCCAAAACTATAACAGATGCAAGCTTGTCCTGTTTGGTGGAGATGATATTTAATAAAATAAGTAGAAATCCACTAAAAGTTTTGTTTGGTTATCTTGCAATCCCGAGATAATCGTCTCCATGCTCCAAATCCATTTTAAAGCCATTTTTAAGGCATTTCGCGCATACATGAAATGAACACATTTTTCTCCAAAACTATAACAGATGCAAGCTTGTCCTGTTTGGTGGAGATGATATTTAATAAAATAAGTAGAAATCCACTAAAAGTTTTGTTTGGTTATCTTGCAATCCCGAGATAATCGTCTCCATGCTCCAAATCCATTTTAAAGCCATTTTTAAGGCATTTCGCGCATACATGAAATGAACACATTTTTCTCCAAAACTATAACAGATGCAAGCTTGTCCTGTTTGGTGGAGATGATATTTAATAAAATAAGTAGAAATCCACTAAAAGTTTTGTTTGGTTATCTTGCAATCCCGAGATAATCGTCTCCATGCTCCAAATCCATTTTAAAGCCATTTTTAAGGCATTTCGCGCATACATGAAATGAACACATTTTTCTCCAAAACTATAACAGATGCAAGCTTGTCCTGTTTGGTGGAGATGATATTTAATAAAATAAGTAGAAATCCACTAAAAGTTTTGTTTGGTTATCTTGCAATCCCGAGATAATCGTCTCCATGCTCCAAATCCATTTTAAAGCCATTTTTAAGGCATTTCGCGCATACATGAAATGAACACATTTTTCTCCAAAACTATAACAGATGCAAGCTTGTCCTGTTTGGTGGAGATGATATTTAATAAAATAAGTAGAAATCCACTAAAAGTTTTGTTTGGTTATCTTGCAATCCCGAGATAATCGTCTCCATGCTCCAAATCCATTTTAAAGCCATTTTTAAGGCATTTCGCGCATACATGAAATGAACACATTTTTCTCCAAAACTATAACAGATGCAAGCTTGTCCTGTTTGGTGGAGATGATATTTAATAAAATAAGTAGAAATCCACTAAAAGTTTTGTTTGGTTATCTTGCAATCCCGAGATAATCGTCTCCATGCTCCAAATCCATTTTAAAGCCATTTTTAAGGCATTTCGCGCATACATGAAATGAACACATTTTTCTCCAAAACTATAACAGATGCAAGCTTGTCCTGTTTGGTGGAGATGATATTTAATAAAATAAGTAGAAATCCACTAAAAGTTTTGTTTGGTTATCTTGCAATCCCGAGATAATCGTCTCCATGCTCCAAATCCATTTTAAAGCCATTTTTAAGGCATTTCGCGCATACATGAAATGAACACATTTTTCTCCAAAACTATAACAGATGCAAGCTTGTCCTGTTTGGTGGAGATGATATTTAATAAAATAAGTAGAAATCCACTAAAAGTTTTGTTTGGTTATCTTGCAATCCCGAGATAATCGTCTCCATGCTCCAAATCCATTTTAAAGCCATTTTTAAGGCATTTCGCGCATACATGAAATGAACACATTTTTCTCCAAAACTATAACAGATGCAAGCTTGTCCTGTTTGGTGGAGATGATATTTAATAAAATAAGTAGAAATCCACTAAAAGTTTTGTTTGGTTATCTTGCAATCCCGAGATAATCGTCTCCATGCTCCAAATCCATTTTAAAGCCATTTTTAAGGCATTTCGCGCATACATGAAATGAACACATTTTTCTCCAAAACTATAACAGATGCAAGCTTGTCCTGTTTGGTGGAGATGATATTTAATAAAATAAGTAGAAATCCACTAAAAGTTTTGTTTGGTTATCTTGCAATCCCGAGATAATCGTCTCCATGCTCCAAATCCATTTTAAAGCCATTTTTAAGGCATTTCGCGCATACATGAAATGAACACATTTTTCTCCAAAACTATAACAGATGCAAGCTTGTCCTGTTTGGTGGAGATGATATTTAATAAAATAAGTAGAAATCCACTAAAAGTTTTGTTTGGTTATCTTGCAATCCCGAGATAATCGTCTCCATGCTCCAAATCCATTTTAAAGCCATTTTTAAGGCATTTCGCGCATACATGAAATGAACACATTTTTCTCCAAAACTATAACAGATGCAAGCTTGTCCTGTTTGGTGGAGATGATATTTAATAAAATAAGTAGAAATCCACTAAAAGTTTTGTTTGGTTATCTTGCAATCCCGAGATAATCGTCTCCATGCTCCAAATCCATTTTAAAGCCATTTTTAAGGCATTTCGCGCATACATGAAATGAACACATTTTTCTCCAAAACTATAACAGATGCAAGCTTGTCCTGTTTGGTGGAGATGATATTTAATAAAATAAGTAGAAATCCACTAAAAGTTTTGTTTGGTTATCTTGCAATCCCGAGATAATCGTCTCCATGCTCCAAATCCATTTTAAAGCCATTTTTAAGGCATTTCGCGCATACATGAAATGAACACATTTTTCTCCAAAACTATAACAGATGCAAGCTTGTCCTGTTTGGTGGAGATGATATTTAATAAAATAAGTAGAAATCCACTAAAAGTTTTGTTTGGTTATCTTGCAATCCCGAGATAATCGTCTCCATGCTCCAAATCCATTTTAAAGCCATTTTTAAGGCATTTCGCGCATACATGAAATGAACACATTTTTCTCCAAAACTATAACAGATGCAAGCTTGTCCTGTTTGGTGGAGATGATATTTAATAAAATAAGTAGAAATCCACTAAAAGTTTTGTTTGGTTATCTTGCAATCCCGAGATAATCGTCTCCATGCTCCAAATCCATTTTAAAGCCATTTTTAAGGCATTTCGCGCATACATGAAATGAACACATTTTTCTCCAAAACTATAACAGATGCAAGCTTGTCCTGTTTGGTGGAGATGATATTTAATAAAATAAGTAGAAATCCACTAAAAGTTTTGTTTGGTTATCTTGCAATCCCGAGATAATCGTCTCCATGCTCCAAATCCATTTTAAAGCCATTTTTAAGGCATTTCGCGCATACATGAAATGAACACATTTTTCTCCAAAACTATAACAGATGCAAGCTTGTCCTGTTTGGTGGAGATGATATTTAATAAAATAAGTAGAAATCCACTAAAAGTTTTGTTTGGTTATCTTGCAATCCCGAGATAATCGTCTCCATGCTCCAAATCCATTTTAAAGCCATTTTTAAGGCATTTCGCGCATACATGAAATGAACACATTTTTCTCCAAAACTATAACAGATGCAAGCTTGTCCTGTTTGGTGGAGATGATATTTAATAAAATAAGTAGAAATCCACTAAAAGTTTTGTTTGGTTATCTTGCAATCCCGAGATAATCGTCTCCATGCTCCAAATCCATTTTAAAGCCATTTTTAAGGCATTTCGCGCATACATGAAATGAACACATTTTTCTCCAAAACTATAACAGATGCAAGCTTGTCCTGTTTGGTGGAGATGATATTTAATAAAATAAGTAGAAATCCACTAAAAGTTTTGTTTGGTTATCTTGCAATCCCGAGATAATCGTCTCCATGCTCCAAATCCATTTTAAAGCCATTTTTAAGGCATTTCGCGCATACATGAAATGAACACATTTTTCTCCAAAACTATAACAGATGCAAGCTTGTCCTGTTTGGTGGAGATGATATTTAATAAAATAAGTAGAAATCCACTAAAAGTTTTGTTTGGTTATCTTGCAATCCCGAGATAATCGTCTCCATGCTCCAAATCCATTTTAAAGCCATTTTTAAGGCATTTCGCGCATACATGAAATGAACACATTTTTCTCCAAAACTATAACAGATGCAAGCTTGTCCTGTTTGGTGGAGATGATATTTAATAAAATAAGTAGAAATCCACTAAAAGTTTTGTTTGGTTATCTTGCAATCCCGAGATAATCGTCTCCATGCTCCAAATCCATTTTAAAGCCATTTTTAAGGCATTTCGCGCATACATGAAATGAACACATTTTTCTCCAAAACTATAACAGATGCAAGCTTGTCCTGTTGGTGGAGATGATATTTAATAAAATAAGTAGAAATCCACTAAAAGTTTTGTTTGGTTATCTTGCAATCCCGAGATAATCGTCTCCATGCTCCAAATCCATTTTAAAGCCATTTTTAAGGCATTTCGCGCATACATGAAATGAACACATTTTTCTCCAAAACTATAACAGATGCAAGCTTGTCCTGTTTGGTGGAGATGATATTTAATAAAATAAGTAGAAATCCACTAAAAGTTTTGTTTGGTTATCTTGCAATCCCGAGATAATCGTCTCCATGCTCCAAATCCATTTTAAAGCCATTTTTAAGGCATTTCGCGCATACATGAAATGAACACATTTTTCTCCAAAACTATAACAGATGCAAGCTTGTCCTGTTTGGTGGAGATGATATTTAATAAAATAAGTAGAAATCCACTAAAAGTTTTGTTTGGTTATCTTGCAATCCCGAGATAATCGTCTCCATGCTCCAAATCCATTTTAAAGCCATTTTTAAGGCATTTCGCGCATACATGAAATGAACACATTTTTCTCCAAAACTATAACAGATGCAAGCTTGTCCTGTTTGGTGGAGATGATATTTAATAAAATAAGTAGAAATCCACTAAAAGTTTTGTTTGGTTATCTTGCAATCCCGAGATAATCGTCTCCATGCTCCAAATCCATTTTAAAGCCATTTTTAAGGCATTTCGCGCATACATGAAATGAACACATTTTTCTCCAAAACTATAACAGATGCAAGCTTGTCCTGTTTGGTGGAGATGATATTTAATAAAATAAGTAGAAATCCACTAAAAGTTTTGTTTGGTTATCTTGCAATCCCGAGATAATCGTCTCCATGCTCCAAATCCATTTTAAAGCCATTTTTAAGGCATTTCGCGCATACATGAAATGAACACATTTTTCTCCAAAACTATAACAGATGCAAGCTTGTCCTGTTTGGTGGAGATGATATTTAATAAAATAAGTAGAAATCCACTAAAAGTTTTGTTTGGTTATCTTGCAATCCCGAGATAATCGTCTCCATGCTCCAAATCCATTTTAAAGCCATTTTTAAGGCATTTCGCGCATACATGAAATGAACACATTTTTCTCCAAAACTATAACAGATGCAAGCTTGTCCTGTTTGGTGGAGATGATATTTAATAAAATAAGTAGAAATCCACTAAAAGTTTTGTTTGGTTATCTTGCAATCCGAGATAATCGTCTCCATGCTCCAAATCCATTTTAAAGCCATTTTTAAGGCATTTCGCGCATACATGAAATGAACACATTTTTCTCCAAAACTATAACAGATGCAAGCTTGTCCTGTTTGGTGGAGATGATATTTAATAAAATAAGTAGAAATCCACTAAAAGTTTTGTTTGGTTATCTTGCAATCCCGAGATAATCGTCTCCATGCTCCAAATCCATTTTAAAGCCATTTTTAAGGCATTTCGCGCATACATGAAATGAACACATTTTTCTCCAAAACTATAACAGATGCAAGCTTGTCCTGTTTGGTGGAGATGATATTTAATAAAATAAGTAGAAATCCACTAAAAGTTTTGTTTGGTTATCTTGCAATCCCGAGATAATCGTCTCCATGCTCCAAATCCATTTTAAAGCCATTTTTAAGGCATTTCGCGCATACATGAAATGAACACATTTTTCTCCAAAACTATAACAGATGCAAGCTTGTCCTGTTTGGTGGAGATGATATTTAATAAAATAAGTAGAAATCCACTAAAAGTTTTGTTTGGTTATCTTGCAATCCCGAGATAATCGTCTCCATGCTCCAAATCCATTTTAAAGCCATTTTTAAGGCATTTCGCGCATACATGAAATGAACACATTTTTCTCCAAAACTATAACAGATGCAAGCTTGTCCTGTTTGGTGGAGATGATATTTAATAAAATAAGTAGAAATCCACTAAAAGTTTTGTTTGGTTATCTTGCAATCCCGAGATAATCGTCTCCATGCTCCAAATCCATTTTAAAGCCATTTTTAAGGCATTTCGCGCATACATGAAATGAACACATTTTTCTCCAAAACTATAACAGATGCAAGCTTGTCCTGTTTGGTGGAGATGATATTTAATAAAATAAGTAGAAATCCACTAAAAGTTTTGTTTGGTTATCTTGCAATCCCGAGATAATCGTCTCCATGCTCCAAATCCATTTTAAAGCCATTTTTAAGGCATTTCGCGCATACATGAAATGAACACATTTTTCTCCAAAACTATAACAGATGCAAGCTTGTCCTGTTTGGTGGAGATGATATTTAATAAAATAAGTAGAAATCCACTAAAAGTTTTGTTTGGTTATCTTGCAATCCCGAGATAATCGTCTCCATGCTCCAAATCCATTTTAAAGCCATTTTTAAGGCATTTCGCGCATACATGAAATGAACACATTTTTCTCCAAAACTATAACAGATGCAAGCTTGTCCTGTTTGGTGGAGATGATATTTAATAAAATAAGTAGAAATCCACTAAAAGTTTTGTTTGGTTATCTTGCAATCCCGAGATAATCGTCTCCATGCTCCAAATCCATTTTAAAGCCATTTTTAAGGCATTTCGCGCATACATGAAATGAACACATTTTTCTCCAAAACTATAACAGATGCAAGCTTGTCCTGTTTGGTGGAGATGATATTTAATAAAATAAGTAGAAATCCACTAAAAGTTTTGTTTGGTTATATTGCAATCCCGAGATAATCGTCTCCATGCTCCAAATCCATTTTAAAGCCATTTTTAAGGCATTTCGCGCATACATGAAATGAACACATTTTTCTTCAAAACTATAACAGATGCAAGCTTGTCCTGTTTGGTGGAGATGATATTTAATAAAATAAGTAGAAATCCACTAAAAGTTTTGTTTGGTTATCTTGCAATCCCGAGATAATCGTCTCCATGCTCCAAATCCATTTTAAAGCCATTTTTAAGGCATTTCGCGCATACATGAAATGAACACATTTTTCTCCAAAACTATAACAGATGCAAGCTTGTCCTGTTTGGTGGAGATGATATTTAATAAAATAAGTAGAAATCCACTAAAAGTTTTGTTTGGTTATCTTGCAATCCCGAGATAATCGTCTCCATGCTCCAAATCCATTTTAAAGCCATTTTTAAGGCATTTCGCGCATACATGAAATGAACACATTTTTCTCCAAAACTATAACAGATGCAAGCTTGTCCTGTTTGGTGGAGATGATATTTAATAAAATAAGTAGAAATCCACTAAAAGTTTTGTTTGGTTATCTTGCAATCCCGAGATAATCGTCTCCATGCTCCAAATCCATTTTAAAGCCATTTTTAAGGCATTTCGCGCATACATGAAATGAACACATTTTTCTCCAAAACTGTAACAGATGCAAGCTTGTCCTGTTTGGTGGAGATGATATTTAATAAAATAAGTAGAAATCCACTAAAAGTTTTGTTTGGTTATATTGCAATCCCGAGATAATCGTCTCCATGCTCCAAATCCATTTTAAAGCCATTTTTAAGGCATTTCGCGCATACATGAAATGAACACATTTTTCTCCAAAACTATAACAGATGCAAGCTTGTCCTGTTTGGTGGAGATGATATTTAATAAAATAAGTAGAAATCCACTAAAAGTTTTGTTTGGTTATCTTGCAATCCCGAGATAATCGTCTCCATGCTCCAAATCCATTTTAAAGCCATTTTTAAGGCATTTCGCGCATACATGAAATGAACACATTTTTCTCCAAAACTATAACAGATGCAAGCTTGTCCTGTTTGGTGGAGATGATATTTAATAAAATAAGTAGAAATCCACTAAAAGTTTTGTTTGGTTATATTGCAATCCCGAGATAATCGTCTCCATGCTCCAAATCCATTTTAAAGCCATTTTTAAGGCATTTCGCGCATACATGAAATGAACACATTTTTCTCCAAAACTATAACAGATGCAAGCTTGTCCTGTTTGGTGGAGATGATATTTAATAAAATAAGTAGAAATCCACTAAAAGTTTTGTTTGGTTATCTTGCAATCCCGAGATAATCGTCTCCATGCTCCAAATCCATTTTAAAGCCATTTTTAAGGCATTTCGCGCATACATGAAATGAACACATTTTTCTCCAAAACTAACAGATGCAAGCTTGTCCTGTTTGGTGGAGATGATATTTAATAAAATAAGTAGAAATCCACTAAAAGTTTTGTTTGGTTATCTTGCAATCCCGAGATAATCGTCTCCATGCTCCAAATCCATTTTAAAGCCATTTTTAAGGCATTTCGCGCATACATGAAATGAACACATTTTTCTCCAAAACTATAACAGATGCAAGCTTGTCCTGTTTGGTGGAGATGATATTTAATAAAATAAGTAGAAATCCACTAAAAGTTTTGTTTGGTTATATTGCAATCCCGAGATAATCGTCTCCATGCTCCAAATCCATTTTAAAGCCATTTTTAAGGCATTTCGCGCATACATGAAATGAACACATTTTTCTCCAAAACTATAACAGATGCAAGCTTGTCCTGTTTGGTGGAGATGATATTTAATAAAATAAGTAGAAATCCACTAAAAGTTTTGTTTGGTTATCTTGCAATCCCGAGATAATCGTCTCCATGCTCCAAATCCATTTTAAAGCCATTTTTAAGGCATTTCGCGCATACATGAAATGAACACATTTTTCTCCAAAACTATAACAGATGCAAGCTTGTCCTGTTTGGTGGAGATGATATTTAATAAAATAAGTAGAAATCCACTAAAAGTTTTGTTTGGTTATATTGCAATCCCGAGATAATCGTCTCCATGCTCCAAATCCATTTTAAAGCCATTTTTAAGGCATTTCGCGCATACATGAAATGAACACATTTTTCTCCAAAACTATAACAGATGCAAGCTTGTCCTGTTTGGTGGAGATGATATTTAATAAAATAAGTAGAAATCCACTAAAAGTTTTGTTTGGTTATCTTGCAATCCCGAGATAATCGTCTCCATGCTCCAAATCCATTTTAAAGCCATTTTTAAGGCATTTCGCGCATACATGAAATGAACACATTTTTCTCCAAAACTAACAGATGCAAGCTTGTCCTGTTTGGTGGAGATGATATTTAATAAAATAAGTAGAAATCCACTAAAAGTTTTGTTTGGTTATCTTGCAATCCCGAGATAATCGTCTCCATGCTCCAAATCCATTTTAAAGCCATTTTTAAGGCATTTCGCGCATACATGAAATGAACACATTTTTCTCCAAAACTATAACAGATGCAAGCTTGTCCTGTTTGGTGGAGATGATATTTAATAAAATAAGTAGAAATCCACTAAAAGTTTTGTTTGGTTATATTGCAATCCCGAGATAATCGTCTCCATGCTCCAAATCCATTTTAAAGCCATTTTTAAGGCATTTCGCGCATACATGAAATGAACACATTTTTCTCCAAAACTATAACAGATGCAAGCTTGTCCTGTTTGGTGGAGATGATATTTAATAAAATAAGTAGAAATCCACTAAAAGTTTTGTTTGGTTATCTTGCAATCCCGAGTTAATCGTCTCCATGCTCCAAATCCATTTTAAAGCCATTTTTAAGGCATTTCGCGCATACATGAAATGAACACATTTTTCTCCAAAACTATAACAGATGCAAGCTTGTCCTGTTTGGTGGAGATGATATTTAATAAAATAAGTAGAAATCCACTAAAAGTTTTGTTTGGTTATATTGCAATCCCGAGATAATCGTCTCCATGCTCCAAATCCATTTTAAAGCCATTTTTAAGGCATTTCGCGCATACATGAAATGAACACATTTTTCTCCAAAACTATAACAGATGCAAGCTTGTCCTGTTTGGTGGAGATGATATTTAATAAAATAAGTAGAAATCCACTAAAAGTTTTGTTTGGTTATCTTGCAATCCCGAGATAATCGTCTCCATGCTCCAAATCCATTTTAAAGCCATTTTTAAGGCATTTCGCGCATACATGAAATGAACACATTTTTCTCCAAAACTATAACAGATGCAAGCTTGTCCTGTTTGGTGGAGATGATATTTAATAAAATAAGTAGAAATCCACTAAAAGTTTTATTTGGTTATCTTGCAATCCCGAGATAATCGTCTCCATGCTCCAAATCCATTTTAAAGCCATTTTTAAGGCATTTCGCGCATACATGAAATGAACACATTTTTCTCCAAAACTATAACAGATGCAAGCTTGTCCTGTTTGGTGGAGATGATATTTAATAAAATAAGTAGAAATCCACTAAAAGTTTTGTTTGGTTATCTTGCAATCCCGAGATAATCGTCTCCATGCTCCAAATCCATTTTAAAGCCATTTTTAAGGCATTTCGCGCATACATGAAATGAACACATTTTTCTCCAAAACTATAACAGATGCAAGCTTGTCCTGTTTGGTGGAGATGATATTTAATAAAATAAGTAGAAATCCACTAAAAGTTTTGTTTGGTTATATTGCAATCCCGAGATAATCGTCTCCATGCTCCAAATCCATTTTAAAGCCATTTTTAAGGCATTTCGCGCATACATGAAATGAACACATTTTTCTCCAAAACTATAACAGATGCAAGCTTGTCCTGTTTGGTGGAGATGATATTTAATAAAATAAGTAGAAATCCACTAAAAGTTTTGTTTGGTTATCTTGCAATCCCGAGATAATCGTCTCCATGCTCCAAATCCATTTTAAAGCCATTTTTAAGGCATTTCGCGCATACATGAAATGAACACATTTTTCTCCAAAACTATAACAGATGCAAGCTTGTCCTGTTTGGTGGAGATGATATTTAATAAAATAAGTAGAAATCCACTAAAAGTTTTGTTTGGTTATCTTGCAGTCCCGAGATAATCGTCTCCATGCTCCAAATCCATTTTAAAGCCATTTTTAAGGCATTTCGCGCATACATGAAATGAACACATTTTTCTCCAAAACTATAACAGATGCAAGCTTGTCCTGTTTGGTGGAGATGATATTTAATAAAATAAGTAGAAATCCACTAAAAGTTTTGTTTGGTTATATTGCAATCCCGAGATAATCGTCTTCATGCTCCCAAATCCATTTTAAAGCCATTTTTAAGGCATTTCGCGCATACATGAAATGAACACATTTTTCTCCAAAACTATAACAGATGCAAGCTTGTCCTGTTTGGTGGAGATGATATTTAATAAAATAAGTAGAAATCCACTAAAAGTTTTGTTTGGTTATCTTGCAATCCCGAGATAATCGTCTCCATGCTCCAAATCCATTTTAAAGCCATTTTTAAGGCATTTCGCGCATACATGAAATGAACACATTTTTCTCCAAAACTATAACAGATGCAAGCTTGTCCTGTTTGGTGGAGATAATATTTAATAAAATAAGTAGAAATCTACTAAAAGTTTCGTTTGTTTATATTGCCATCCTGAGATAATCGTCTCCATGCTCCAAATCCATTTTAAAGCCATTTCAAAGGCATTTTGCGCATACATGAAATGAACACATTTTTCTCCAAAACTATAACACATGCAAGCTTGTCCTGTTTGGTGGAGATGATATTTAATAAAATAAGTAGAAATCCACTAAAAGTTTTGTTTGGTTATCTTGCAATTCCGAGATAATCGTCTCCATGCTCCAAATCCATTTTAAAGCCATTTTTAAGGCATTTCGCGCATACATGAAATGAACACATTTTTCTCCAAAACTATAACAGATGCAAGCTTGTCCTGTTTGGTGGAGATGATATTTAATAAAATAAGTAGAAATCCACTAAAAGTTTTGTTTGGTTATCTTGCAATCCCGAGATAATCGTCTCCATGCTCCAAATCCATTTTAAAGCCATTTTTAAGGCATTTCGCGCATACATGAAATGAACACATTTTTCTCCAAAACTATAACAGATGCAAGCTTGTCCTGTTTGGTGGAGATAATATTTAATAAAATAAGTAGAAATCTACTAAAAGTTTCGTTTGTTTATATTGCCATCCTGAGATAATCGTCTCCATGCTCCAAAT
>NW_027443218.1:0-35000 GCF_048569485.1 Anomaloglossus baeobatrachus
CCGGTGACTCATACGAGGGGTCCGCGCTGCAGCTGGACTCTGGCTTTACCCATACAATAGAGCCATTATACTGGGCATCATAAAGGGAGTATTAAGGGTGATAAAGCGTATCGCCGTGGTGTGGAGGGCGGCCGGCAGTCTGATTTTAACCATGGGATTCCCCTTAGGGATGTTTCGCTGAGTGGTCACAACTCCTCCGATTAATAGAGACATTGTCCTTAGTGTGAATAGTCTCCTTTAAGGTTTTTTTCTGCAGGAAGCTGTAGACAGGGGGCTGCCAGTGGGGACCCCGAGCGTGTGCTCATTCATGTCATATCTCAATTAACCTCATTTGTAGAAGTGACCTGTAAGTACAATTAGATTGGATTCTGGAGAAATGACTGGCCTGCAGTTCCTACATTTGAACAGCAGGGGTGTGCACTTGAGCTGTGCTGCGGAGATTTTGGCTATTTTATGTACCAGGCCATTTTAAGTGTACGCTCCATTTTGTGTGAATGACGCAGACAGTAAAACGGATTTCACAATGATGCTGTGAAATGTGTCAGCATGTCCTGTAATCTGTGCAGAGGGCAGGCCACAAGTAATCCACAGCCTCATGGTGCAGCACTCCCCTGCCCGCCCTGCTGAACATTCTCTATTCTGCGTGCAGGCTATTGATGGCTACAAGCCATGGAATATTCATCAGCCGGTCTTTGGCTTTCGCTGACCCTTGCTCTGATGTGATCACTGGCCATCCGTGCGGAGGGTCCGAGCGCTCTGCCGCCGTGATCCATTGCAGATGTTGCTAAGATGGCAGCTGTCTGCAGAGTGCCAGCCACTTGTATGAGCAGGATGGCAGCCAGCTGTTCCTTCACTTCACAAGTGATTATTCTCTCTAGCATCTGCCTTTTAATGTGGGTTACAAAACCTGCTCCTAATATTTTCTTATAACACACGTTTAAAAAAAGCTCTTTATATTTTATCCAGGAGTCCCAGCTGCCGCAGCTCTAACACTGGGCAATTGTCGGGTTTGTTGCTGCAGGATGCCAAGTCTCTGAGCTTCGAAGGAGCGTTTATTTCCTCAATCCGACCATCCTCCCTCCTGTTTTTCTGCATCTAGAGGGGGCACTCAAGATATAGAATCATAGAATAGTAGAGGTAGAGGGACCTCAAGGTCCATCGGGTCCAAGACCCTGTGAGTGCAGGCTTTCCTAAATCATCCCAGCTATATGTTTATCCAGCCTCAGCTTAAAGATTTCCATTGATGGAGAGCTCACTACCTCCCGTGGTAGCCTGCACCATTCTCTGACTGTCCTCACTTCCTCCCGTGGTCGCCTGTTCCACTCTCTGTCCTCACTACCTCCCATGGTCTCCTGTTCCACTCTCTGTCCTCACTACCTCCCATGGTCTCCTGTTCCACTCTCTGTCCTCACTACCTCCCATGGTCTCCTGTTCCACTCTCTGTCCTCACTACCTCCCATGGTCTCCTGTTCCACTCTCTGTCCTCACTACCTCCCATGGTCTCCTGTTCCACTCTCTGTCCTCACTACCTCCCATCAGGGCATGTAGTGGGCAGCGACTGTGGAGAGCCTAGTAGCCAGAGAAAAGGATTGGGCATACACAATTTCCGAGCCCAGGGCTTTTTGTTTCCAGCTGTTTTGTAGGAGTTTGCTCGTCTCTTCCTATTGAAAAATGAAGGAAAAATGGACTTCAGTTATCTTGTCTATAATCACCATAACAGAACAAAGTACCGTAACTGTAGAGATTAGGAACTCTATAGAACATAATCCAGCAACAGATTATTCTAGTGTAAAATACTGCCTAAAGCCTGTGAGGTGACACCAGTCTATAGGTCTCTGCTCAGGGTGAGATGACACCAGTCCATAGGTCTCCGCTCAGGGTGAGATGACACCAGTCCATAGGTCTCTGCTCAGGGTGAGATGACACCAGTCCATAGGTCTCCGCTCAGGGTGAGATGACACCAGTCCATAGGTCTCTGCTCAGGGTGAGATGACACCAGTCCATAGGTCGCCGCTCAGGGTGAGATGATGCCAGTCCCATAGGTCTCCGCTCAGGGTGAGATGACACCAGTGCATAGGTCTCCGCTCAGGGTGAGATGACACCAGTCCATAGGTCTCTGCTCAGGGTGAGATGACACCAGTCCATAGGTCGCCGCTCAGGGTGTGATGACGCCAGTCCATAGGTCTCCGCTCAGGGTGAGATGACGCCAGTCCATAGGTCTCCGCTCAGGGTGAGATGACGCCAGGCCATAGCTCCCCGCTCAGGGTGAGATGACGCCAGTCCATAGGTCTCCGCTCAGGGTGAGATGACACCAGTGCATAGGTCTCCGCTCAGGGTGAGATGACACCAGTGCATAGGTCTCCGCTCAGGGTGAGATGACACCAGTCCATAGGTCTCCGCTCAGGGTGAGATGACACCAGTCCATAGGTCTCCGCTCAGGGTGAGATGACACCAGTGCATAGGTCTCCGCTCAGGGTGAGATGACACCAGTCCATAGGTCTCTGCTCAGGGTGAGATGACACCAGTCCATAGGTCTCCGCTCAAGGTGAGATGACGCCAGTCCATAGGTCTCCGCTCAGGGTGAGATGACGCCAGTCCATAGGTCTCCGCTCAGGGTGAGATGACGCCAGTCCATAGGTCTCCGCTCAGGGTGAGATGACGCCAGTCCATAGGTCTCCGCTCAGGGTGAGATGACGCCAGTCCATAGGTCTCCGCTCAGGGTGAGATGACACCAGCCCATAGCTCCCCGCTCAGGGTGAGATGACGCCAGTCCATAGGTCTCCGCTCACGGTGAGGTGACGCAAGTCCATAGGTCTCCGCTTAGGGTGACATGACACCAGTCCATAGGTCTCCGCTCAGGGTCACCTTTACGGGCCACAATATGTAATATATTGCTGAATGTAATTTTGGGCATTTGGGAGTTGCAGCAATCGGAGAATCTCCAGGATAAATATCTGGGAGATTGTAGGATTGTGGTATTTAGATCACTATGTATATTCTATATACGCCCCGTTATTCATGTCAATTATCTTTCTGCAGTCAACTGTCAAGGCCCTCAAGGATTTGTGTAAATGATGGATGTATCCTAGGGAGGACAAAGTCTTTCCTGTGCTGTGATCGGGCCTCATGCTGCGAGAAGTCACCTTATTACCCTGCCTTCCTCCATCCTCCATGTAGGGTTTTTCCCTCCTTATGTAATAAATGGAAGTGACCTGTATCCGCACAGTCTGTATATAGTGGTGAATGGCAGCTGTTGAGCATTGTTTCGGCTTTTCCCCGGAGTATAAGCACATGGCTTCCTGGCAGGATGGATATCAGTCTCCAGTGTATATTTCACATCCTACAGAGGCAAAACAACTGCTGCATTCATATAACGTACACAATGTGAGATCCAAAGGGTTAACAAAAAGGCTATATGGAGAAATGGATGTAGCGGCCGAATAAGTGTTACAATGGAGATTGTGCTACTGGTCCGCCCTCATTGCACTCTGTAATCTCTACGTCTGGATCAGCCGGACCCATACAGGGTATATTCCTCTGCTGTACATGCCATTGTCAGAGGGGAATATTCCTGACTGTAATGGGGATGCCAGCGTACATTGCCCATTGCCGTCTTCACCAGTTATACAGGAGTGATCCTTGTATTACACAATATTTTTCCATGTTTTCCATATAATTAATTGCATTTTATTTAAAAGGACTCTGTCTCTAGGTTTTTGCTGCTTATTGAGAGCAGCATAAAGCAGGTGATTCTAGCATTCTGCCCCATTCTGGGCTTCTTGCTGTAGTTTTGATATTTTTTTTTAGTACCGAGCTCTGTATAACCCTGCTCACACCACTGATTGGCAGCTTTCTATGTATACTGTGCATAGGCAGTAAACGAGCAATCAGATGTGGGGTTCTACAGAGCTAATGAATATGGAGGACTACCTGTCATCAAGTTTACTAGTCCTGTTGAGAAAACAATGATTTTATCAAAATTACTGCAAGTGGCCCAGTAAGTGGCACACTGATGGAATCCGGCTTTCGGTCTCTTATTTTGCTCTCCGATTCAGTAGGAAAAGCTTGCAACAGTCTGAGCAAATTGGAGAGATCCTCCAATCTTTCCAGGGCCAAAGTAAGTACAATATACAGAGAACATGTAACAATTACCATATACATGAAAAGTGACTGCAGTTTCTAGAAAACCATAGATTGGTCAGAATATTTGTTATACAGAGTCCCTGTGGCTAAGCGCAATGACTTCTGCTGGATTAGGCCACCATCAGGATCAGTTGAGTTCTTGAAACTGTCTAGAACACGAGTAAGGGTACAGTTCCACTTGCGTATAGCTTCTGATGCGAGACCATCGGAAGTGATATGTTAATGACCCTCTGCTGCGAGCGTCAACCAAGGGTCGTGTGACTGGGATGTGATCTTGTGATCGCATCACCGGTGTGGAGAAGATGGAGGGAGTACTTTCACCCCATGTCCTCCGCTGTCTGTCTCTGCGTACATCGCACTGCGGTCGGATGACATGCAAGTGCAGTGCGATGTTTCACACGCTCCCATAGACTTGTATGGGGGTGCGTGAGCCAAGACTCGCTGCCAATCACAGCATGCTACGATTCATTCCGCATGAACATGAAGCGTACCCAAACACAGCGATGCTCACTTGAGTGGTCTGCACACGTAAAGCACCGGAACTCAGAACCTGAACACGGATTATTCTTGTAAAGTCCATTCTCTGTACAAACACCGAACTGTAAGGTCCAGGTCCACTCATCTCTAACCCTAATTAATTTTAAAGGGATGGGTTGTTCTTATCCTATAGCACAATTCTCATGTAGCAGTCAATTTAGCAGCGCCACCATAGGGGAAAAGAAGCATTACACATTGTAATCAATGGGCCCTATGTGTAATGCAGGACAGATTTTCCAAAACCGGACGTAACAATGCATTTCTCTAAACTGGGCAACCTTTATGTACACAGCCAGCCATATACAATACATACAGTACTCGATATTCACTATTTCACTGCCTACTTATACCTTAAAGGCATCCCGGACCCAAAGTCTACCCTTCCTGGGCTGTTGATTGCCTTTTATTGTTGCCACAAGTGGCCATTCTGGTCGTTTAATTGCAAATTTGTGCTCATACATGTCTGCTCTGTACTGTGTTATTAGTATTAGGAAATCATAATAAGACTGGAGTTTATTAGTGAGGATCCGATCAGTCCTCTGACAAGTGCCGGTATTGTTCACCATTATGTAATCCAGACATGTAAGTGCAAGTGATCCCTCTCTCCAGTGTTCTCCGCAGTTCAGTTTGTACAGGTGCGCCTTTATATTGGGTGAGCGGTTAGGGTGTTGGTTTATTGTGGTTTGGACAGTTTCCATAACTGGAGCTGAACTGGAACTCAATAGAAATGTACATCATTTATTTAATCTCCACTTTTATTTTAACTTTTTTTTTCTTTCTTTCATCTGCAGCCAAGAAAGAGCAAGAGGTTGATGATAAGAAAGGGCCACCAAAGAAAAAGGCAAAAGAACTCAAAGTATTGGACCCAAAGACTGCCCAGAATCTGTGTAAGTGTATATGATATGTGCGGACTAGTCCTGTGCCATGGCAAAAAGTCTGAAGAAATCTATAACATAAAGGACACTTAAGGTACCGTCACACTAAGCCACATCGCTGCTGAGGCACAACTTGCTAGTGATGTTGCTGTGTGTGACATCCAGCAACAACCTGGCCCCTGCTGTGAGGTCGTTGGTTGTTGCTGAATGTCCTGGGCCATTTTTTAGTTGTTGCTCTACCGCTGTGAAGCACAGATCGCTGTGTGTGACAGCGAGACAGCAACAACTGAATGTGCAGGCAGCAGGAGCCGGCTTCTGCAGACGCTGGTAACCACGGTAAACCTTGGGTAACCAAGAAGCCCTTCCCTTGGTTACCCGATATTTACCTTCGTTACCAGCGTCCGCCGCTCTCATGCTGTCAGTGCCGGCTCCCTGCACACGTAGCCGGACTACACATCGGGTAATTAACCCAATGTGTACTGTGGCTAGGGGAGCAGGAGCCGGCACTGGCAGTGTGAGAGCGGCGGACGCTGGTAACGAAGGTAAATATCAGGTAACCAAGGGAAGGGCTTCTTGGTTACCTGATGTTTACTGTGGTTACCAGCGTCCGCAGAAGCCGGCTCCCTGCTGCCTGCACACGTAGCAGAGTACACATTGGGTAATTAACCCGATGTGTACTGTGGCTAGGTGTGCAGGGAGCCAGCGCTAACCGGTGTGCGCTGGTAACCAAGGTAAATATCGGGTTGGTTACCTGATATTTACCTTAGTTACCAAGCGCAGCATGCTTCCACGTGTAGCGACGCTCCAGCGATCCCTGCCAGGTCAGGTTGCTGGTGGGATCGCTGGAGTGTCGCAGTGTGACATCTCACCAGCGACCTCCTAGCAACTTACCAGCGATCCCTATCAGGTTGTATCGTTGTTGGGATCGCTGGTAAGTTGTTTAGTGTGACTGGGCCTTTACTCCAAAACTTCTGACAATAGTTTCTAAGTAGTGACGCACACTATAGACCTTGAAGGATTCCTTACAACCGTGACCTAAGCTGGTGCCCTACACAAAAGAGGGCAGACAATGCAGCAGATGGAGGGCTCGGTGCAGGCTCCTGCAGCTGTTTCTCTCCAGCCGCCACAATGAAACTTTAGCCAAGTTTGCTTTAGATCAATGTATACCTGCTGTTCAGTGCCTGATGCGGCATACAACATTGTGTGGAGGATGTAAACTGACCATACTTTTTCATAAATCCATGTAGTCACTGACCCTGTATACCTAGAGAAGCAGTATATAACAATCGTGATGATCTGCCTACTATACATGCTCAGTGTAATCTGGAATACATTTTTTCTTCGATTCACTTCTTATCAGCCCCATAGTCCCAGGGTGTCACATAGGATATGTATAGTATGAAGGGGACCCCTAAATTCCCAGATCACGCCTCCATTCTGTCTGTCAATTTTATTAATTGCATGAGCAGGATCTGTGCCATTATATAAATGTTTTCTCCCAGTGTTTGCCTGTAATGCCGATTAAATTATAACGTGAGGCTCTGTGTACAATCTTTAGCGAGGGGGCATATGTTACCAAAGCGACACTTACAGCTGCTTAGTAAACTTGTTGCTTTTAAAGATATATTCTCATCGCCAAGATCCTATACCAATACGTAGTAGGTCTAATAGTAATAATAATATAATCAAATACCTCCAATTAGAAGTATGTATAGTTCTCCTGATTAGCCATGTCTTACCTAATGTGCAGGGCATTGCAGCTTAGGAGCCAGAGGAAGGAGGGGGGAGGACCCAGCACCGATTTCAGTAAGATAAAATCCTAAAAACGTTATTAGGTCATATTAAAAGTTATAACGGTACAAAAGGTTCCAAGACCACACGAAAGAATGAATACTTGACGCGTTTCAGACTCGAGGAATGAAAAAACACAGTCCTTAATCATTGCAGCTTAGGGTATCTATGGTTACAACTATCAGCAACGAACAGTCACTATATGAGTGGCCGTACCCTTGGATACCTAAACGCCAGTGCCCTGCACATGAGGTAAGTAATATTGCTAATCAGAAGAACTATACTGCATTTCTAAATGGAGGTATTTGCTGATATTATTAATAATAATAATGATAATAATAATAATAATATTACTACACCTACTACATATTGGGAGAGTATCTTGGCGATGGGAATACCAATTTTGGTCTAAGTTCACGTAAGCGCATTTTCGGACCACGCACAGGCAATGTTAGCCCATGTGTAATAACAAAGGCCATTTTCCATATGGACTTCATGGAAAATAACTGCAATAAGTGCTAGTCTGATCCAAAGTACATAGCTGGCTAGCGCATGTAAATAGTAGGCAGCCCCTTCCCCCGTCTGCTATATGGACCAGCACACAAAGCTGAACACAGGCTGCTTTCACACCTCCGGTTTTAGCAGAGCCGGCCAATCCGGCTCTAAAACCTATGCAAGGGATGCGGTGACAAAACCGCATCCTTTGCATAAGTTTTTGACATGCGGCCCGTCCATTTTTTGCCGCTTGCGGCACGGTTCTGAGCATGCGCAGTGGAAAAAAACGCATGCGGCGGCCGGATGCATTGTTCACCGCAGGACGCCGCATGCGGCGTCCATAGGCATGCATTGCAAATCGTGCCGCATCGTCCGGATGCGGCGCGATGCGTTTTGGTTTTTTTTGCCAGACAAAAAAATGTGCCAGGCAACGTTCCATCCGGCCGCCGCATCGGCTCAATCTGCCGCATGTGGCACAATTCGGCACTAATGAAAGTCTATGCAAAAAAAACGCAACCGACGGCAAAAAAAACCGGTTGCGGTTTTTCTGCAAAGCGCCGTATTGTGCCGCACAGGAAAAACCGGATGTGTGAAAGCAGCCTAAGTCTTATCCACACATTAATGTCACCGGTCCACAATATTCAGCGCTTGTCTGACTTGACCTAAGGAAACCAACCCAAGAAGGGATGGTATTGCCTCCTGCATGGCCACCTTGATAATATCTGCCACCTAGGTACAAAGAGGATTTACCCTCTTTATACTTTATCAAGTTAACCCTTTTTTTTTTGCATAGTTTAAATGGCCAATAATTGGCTATAGACAAGCTGAACAATGGTGGCTTATTTAGGCAGGCCGATGAACATAGAATTATAGGTAATGTAATTATATCAGCTCTTGCTTACACAGAGCGTTGTGCTGCTGAAAGTGATGATTTTTTAAGGGGTTGTCCACTCCTTGGACAACCCCTTCTCATTCCCCTTATTAACCCCCTTAAAATACAGTAAGTCTGAAGCAGTATTCACAGTACCCACGTGACATTAAGACACGAGAGTCCCCCAACCAATCAGTGCCAGCTTCCTTCACCCCACATTCGGCTCTGATTGGTTGCGGGGCTCGCATGTCATACCCATGCCACATTGGTCCTGTAAACATGACTTCAGACATCTATGGAAATGCGGGCGCATCAGAGGTCAGTATAGGCTTATTTTTTTATTTTTTAGCGGGGGCGAATGAGGAATGAGTAGGGGTTGACCAAGTAGTGGACTTCCCCCCTTTTTATGCAAAATTTTTTTTTGTTACAAATCTATAAAATTGTCACACCCAATTAATGAGCGTTTCGCTCTTTCTTTGGGTATTTGCCAGCTTATTTAGAATGGTCAGTGAATGCTCTTTCCCTGACGTATCTTCTTGGTCAATTATCGTGTAGGAAATTTGGGTGTAGGCCTACCCTTCTTCAGGTCCTGCTCAGTGGAGCCACCCTATACTCCACGTCTGCCATCTGAATAGTTAGTGCCCTATTTCCCAGAAATTCTGAAATATAAAATTAACAAAGTGAATAGTGTAATTGGTGTCCTATAAACAAGTGATTGCGATCATAGACAATAGCAGGGAATGCTTTTGATTGTTTGCCTTATTTATTTTTAGCTTTGTGTAGCTGTAATACATATTATTTTGGTACACAGCAATCTACTTAGGATCATATCGTATGCCCTATGAGGAGATTAAAAATGTCATCCTTGAAGTGAATGAAGAAGTGCTGACCGAGTCTATGGTCTCAGTAAGTGTTTTGCTTTATTACTCTTTTTTCTTAGTTTTTCTTAAACCTTGCAATGATAGTTCAGCGGATGCTGGAGAGGGATGTTTTACCGGAATTTGTTGCTTACACCATGCCAAAGGTGCAGGCAGAGTCTCGGGCCCATTCCTCAAGACTAGTTTTTTGCCTGCCGCTCTTGATGTTCAGTGTTCTGCAATAGGTGCTCCAAACTTATTCTGAGGTGCGTGTCTCCTAATGAATTTGGTGCGTCTCTGAGCTGCTGTGCCCTGCCGCATGAGATGTACTCCCATCATGTATCGGCGAGTCTCTGGCGCTTCCGCTCCCAGTCTTCTCCGGCATACAGACACGTTGCACTACACAAGTATCGGCGAGTCTCTGGCGCTTCCGCTCCCAGTCTTCTCCGGCATACAGGCACGTTGCACTACACAAGTATCGGCGAGTCTCTGGCGCTTCCGCTCCCAGTCTTCTCCGGCATACAGACACGTTGCACTACACAAGTACCGGCGAGTCTCTGGCGCTTCCGCTCCCAGTCTTCTCCGGCATACAGACACGTTGCACTACACAAGTACCGGCGAGTCTCTGGTGCTTCCACGCCGTCTTTTCCAGCACACAGAAACCTTGCGCTACACAAGTGACTCGCTGGCACCTGCGCAGAAGGAACGCGAAGCCTGTGCCCATAGGAGGGCTTAACATTGAGGAGGAATGGTGGGAAATGGGGTGTAGAGACGCAACACTTCCTCTCACACACCCAGCGTCACAGGGACAGAGCGACGCTGACGGGAGGTGAAACGTGATAATGATATCAGACCATGGCTGCATGATTGAACTGCTGCGGCATCTCAGAAAACAGTTTATTAGCCACTGGGGATTGGGCCGTACATGTGACTAGTCAGACAGGCTGGTCCCTGGCGGCTTCTCCCCACCCGCTCCGCTGAAGTGACAGGTCTCCCCCTATACACACATGCAGTGATACACCGGTCACTCAGCTCAGTCCCAGATGGCTATTAAACTATTTTTTCTTTAATTTACCGAGACATTTCTGGGTTTAACATGTACAGCTGAAATCTTGCAGTCAGTATTTTATAGGAAACCTGTCAGATGCAATATGCACCCAGAACCACGAGCAGTTCAGGCTGTATATTGCTAATCCCTGCCTAATCGTCCCTGTATCTAGCATAGATTGAGATCTTTAGAAAAAGGATTTATGATATGCTAATGAGCGCAGGGACTAGTTGCAAGGGCGTTTCTTCCCCCATCTAGTCTGCCCTCTTAGCATGATAGCACGCCCACAGGGACGTACGAACAGGCTATGCAGTGCCCATTGCCCAGCGTCATCAGCGGTTACGCATGTATCGGTGTCCCTTGTTATCACCTCAGACGCGGGGTTTAGGCTCAGTGCGCTTCCCTCCACGTGCACTACACCTCTGAAGGTGGAAGCGCACTGAGCCTATACCCAGTGTCTGAGGTGGTGACAATGGACACTGGGGGTGGGGGGGGGGGGGGGGGGTGGGGGGGGGGGGGTGGTGGGGGGGGGGGGGGGTGTGGGGGGGGGGGGGGGGGGTGGGGGGGGGGGGGGGGGGGGGGGGGTGGGGGGGGGGGCCGGGGGGGGGGGGGGGGGGGGGGGGGGGGGAGACGGCTGATGACGCTGGGCAATGGGCATCGAATAGCATGTTAGCAGGCCCCTGTGGGCATGCCAATATGCAAAGCGGGCGGACTAGTCGGGGGAAATGACACCCTTTCAACTAGTCCTTGCGCTCATTAGCATATCCTAAAAGGATATTTAGAACTACTTTTTCTTAAGATCTCTTTATTTCTAAATATCCTTTTATGATATGCTAATGAGCGCAAGGACTAGTTGAAAGGGTGTGTTATGGATGGAATTTAATACATATTGAATATAACAGAAAATCTGGACTAATAAAATGGCGCTTGTTTTTCTTTGCAACACGCCCATGTCTGGCTATATCAGACATTGGGATTTTCCACTCTATCATAAGACATACTTTTATTTTAATACATGCTGAGTTAGCTTAATATAACATTATGAAATGCATACATATATATTACTCGACGTAAGCTCTTTTTGCAACTTAACCAATTGGATTATAGTAGGCACCCCTGGCCCTCAGCCAAGGGGCTTAGATATTATCCCCTGTAACTGCCTAATAAATCAGACTTCTGCATTGATCATGACTAGCTGTCTTTGATTTGTGTAGTGATATACATCGCATGCGATAAAGGTCTTTAACCCCTTCACGACCATGGACGGAAAGATCCGTCATGGTGCCCTGGGCCTTAACGACTAAGGACGGATCTTTCCGTCATGGCGTAATCGCGGCACCGGAGCCTCCGATGACTGCGAAAAGTTAGCATAAACCGCAGATTCGGGGAGGAGGGGACCTGTACCTGACCTCAGGAGGGGTGGTGCCTCCTCCCCGGACCTACGGAGGCTGTGATTGGTTGAGCGGTGTTCGTCAGCCAATCACAGCCACTGTAATGTTCCAGGCATTTAAAATGACTGAAACATTGAAATCCAGCCCTGGCCAGTGCAGCTATAGCACTGGCCATTGGCTGGAGCTGGGTGACCTCACTGGATCACCCTCCCCCAGCTCCAGTAGCTCTGATTGGAGAGATCGGCCTTGTGACCGCTGTCTCCAATCACAGTGGACCTGTTGCCGGTGACCGCCCCATCAGCTTCACTTGTCGGCCCTGCAGCACGCCAGCACAGTGAGTGTACACAGTGCAATGGCAGGGCGACAAGCTCCGGTCCCATGCTGTTATGTGACCGGAGCATGGGACCCGGAAGTTGCCGCGCTGCCATTGCACTGTATGAAACCGGCCTCCCGATCCGCCGCTGCCATCTGCCACCCGCACCCCCACCTCTCGTATCTGCTGCCCGCACCCTCACCCCCACCCCTCGTATCTGCTGCCCGCACCCTCACCCCCACACCTCCCGATCCGCCGCTGCCCTCCGCGATCTGCCACCCGATCTGCTGCCCGCACCCCCACACCTCCCGATCCGCCGCTGCCCTCCGCGATCTGCCACCCGATCTGCTGCCCGCACCCCCACCCCTCGTATCTGCTGCTCGCACCCTCACCCCCACACCTCCCAATCCGCCGCCCTCCATCTGCCACAGTGCCACCGGTCCCCCCCGATCTGCTGCCCGGCCCCTTTCCCTCGTGATCGGCTGCTCGTCCCCTCACCTCCGTGATGTGCTGCCAGCCCCCTCCACTCGAGATCAGCTGCCCGCTTCCTCCTCCGTTATGTGCTGCCCGGCCACGCCCCCTCTCCTCCGTTATGTGCTGCCCGCTCCCCCCCACCTCTCACCCCCGTGATCGGCTACTCGCCCCCTCCCCTTGTCACCCCCGTGATGTGCGCTCCCTCCCCTGTCACCGCTGTGATGTGCGCTCCCTCCCCTGTCACCGCCGTGATGTGCGCTCCCTCCCCTGTCACCGCCGTGATGTGCGCTCCCTCCCCTGTCACCGCCGTGATGTGCGCTCCCTCCCCTGTCACCGCCGTGATGTGCGCTCCCTCCCCTGTCACCGCCGTGATGTGCGCTCCCTCCCCTGTCACCGCTGTGATGTGCGCTCCCTCCCCTGTCACCGCTGTGATGTGCGCTCCCTCCCCTGTCACCGCCGTGATGTGCGCTCCCTCCCCTGTCACCCCCGTGATGTGCGCTCCCTCCCCTGTCACCCCCGTGATGTGCGCTCCCTCCCCTGTCACCCCCGTGATGTGCGCTCCCTCCCGTCACCCCCGTGATGTGCGCTCCCTCCCCTGTCACCCCCGTGATGTGCGCTCCCTCCCCTGT
The DNA here is from genome assembly GCF_048569485.1 of Anomaloglossus baeobatrachus. Lineage (NCBI taxonomy): Eukaryota > Metazoa > Chordata > Amphibia > Anura > Aromobatidae > Anomaloglossus > Anomaloglossus baeobatrachus. Next base: position 13,425 of record NW_027443218.1, read on the forward strand.
CACCCCCGTGATGTGCGCTCCCTCCCCTGTCACCCCCGTGATGTGTGCGCTCCCTCCCCTGTCACCCCCGTGATGTGTGCGCTCCTTCCCCTGTCACCCCCGTGATGTGTGCGCTCCCTCCCCTGTCACCCCCGTGATGTGTGCGCTCCCTCCCCTGTCACCCCCGTGATGTGTGCGCTCCCTCCCCTGTCACCCCCGTGATGTGTGCGCTCCCTCCCCTGTCACCCCCGTGATCTGTGCGCTCCCTCCCCTGTCACCCCCGTGATCTGTGCGCTCCCTCCCCTGTCACCCCCGTGATCTGTGCGCTCCCTCCCCTGTCACCCCCGTGATCTGTGCGCTCCCTCCCCTGTCACCCCCGTGATCTGTGCGCTCCCTCCCCTGTCACCCCCGTGATCTGTGCGCTCCCTCCCCTGTCACCCCCGTGATCTGTGCGCTCCCTCCCCTGTCACCCCCGTGATCTGTGCGCTCCCTCCCCTGTCACCCCCGTGATCTGTGCGCTCCCTCCCCTGTCACCCCCGTGATCTGTGCGCTCCCTCCCCTGTCACCCCCGTGATGTGTGCTCCCTCACCTCTCACCCCCGTGATGTGTGCTCCCTCACCTCTCACCCCCGTGATCTGCTGTCCGCTCTCCCTCACCTCTCACCCCCGTGATCTGCTGTCCGCTCTCCCTCACCTCTCACCCCCGTGATCTGCTGTCCGCTCTCCCTCACCTCTCACCCCCGTGATCTGCTGTCCGCTCTCCCTCACCTCTCACCCCCGTGATCTGCTGTCCACTCTCCCTCACCTCTCACCCCCGTGATCTGCTGTCCACTCTCCCTCACCTCTCACCCCCGTGATCTGCTGTCCGCTCTCCCTCACCTCTCACCCCCGTGATCTGCTGTCCGCTCTCCCTCACCTCTCACCCCCGTGATCTGCTGTCCGCTCTCCCTCACCTCTCACCCCCGTGATCTGCTGTCCGCTCTCCCTCACCTCTCACCCCCGTGATCTGCTGTCCGCTCTCCCTCACCTCTCACCCCCGTGATCTGCTGTCCGCTCTCCCTCACCTCTCACCTCCATGATCTGTGCTCTGCTCACCTGTCTCCTCTGTGATCTGCGCTGCGCTCCCTCCCCCACCTCTCACCCTCCCCGATCTGCTGCCTCCTTCATCTCTTGTGATCCAGCTGCCTAGATCCATCCTGTAGGGTAACCATCCCCAATCTCACCTCCCACTCCCCTTCCCACCCATCCCCCCCTCCCCCCATCCTCTGCCGCTCCTGTATCCACTGCGCCCTCTCCCATCCGCTCCCACCCTATCCCAGCCGCCGTCTCACAATCACAGATGCTCCCTTTATATGCCGCTGCCCCCCCATCTGCCGCTGCCCCATCTGCGCCCCCCCCCTTCATCTGCCACTGTTTTTTTTCCTATGCCATGGGGGTCTAGTTTCCAAAATGGGGTCACATGTGGGGGAGCTCCACTGTTTCGGCACCTCAGGGGGTCTCCAAACGCAACATGGAATACGCTAATTATCCCAGACAATTTTGCGTTTGAAACGTCAAATGACGCTCCTTGCCTTCCGAGCCCTGCTGTGCGCCCAAACATTTTATTTCCACCACATATGAGGTGTCTGTGTACTCAGGAGAAATTGCACAATACATTTTATGGTGCAATTTTTCCTGATACCCTTGTGAAAAAAAAAGCTACCTGGTTGAAGTAACAATTTTGTGGTAAAAAAAATTTTTTTTTGTTTTCACGGCTCAACTCTATTAACTTTTGTGAAGCCCCCAGAGGCTCAAAGTGCTCAATAAACATCTAGATAAATTCCATGAGAGGTCTAGTTTCCAAAATGGGTTCACATGTGGGGGAGCTCCACTGTTTCGGCACCTCAGGGGGTCTCCAAACGCAACATGGTGCGGCTAACGATTCCAGCTAATTTTCTGTTCAAAAAAAGTCAAATGGCGCTCCTTCCCTTCCGAGTCCTGCCGTGCGCCCAAACAGTGGTTTTTCGCCACATAAGAGGTGTCTGCGTGCTCAGTAGAAATTGCCCAACAAATTTTGGGGGTTCATTTAATCCTGCTACCCTTGTGAATATGCAATATTTGAGGCTAAATTAACATTTTTGTTGCAAAAAGTAAAATGTTCATTTTTTCCTTCCACATTGCTTTAGTTACTGTGAAGCACTTGAAGGGTTAATAACCTTCTTGAATGTGGTTTTGAGTAGCCTGAGGGTTGCCGTTTTTGGAATGGTGTCACTTTTGGGTGTTTTGTGTCATGTAGACCTTTCAAAATCGCTTCAAATGTGATGTGGTCCCTAAAAAAAGTGGCTTTGTAAATTTTGTTGTAAAAATGAGAGATTGCTCATAAACTTTGAGCCCCTATAACTTCCTTAAATTTTTTTTTTTTCCCCAAAATTGTTCTGATGTAAAGTAGACATGTGGGAAATGTTATTTATTAATTATTTTGTGTCATATGTCTCGTTGGTTTTAGAGCATAAAAATTAAAAGTTTGAAAATTACATAATTTTCACGAAATTTCCGTTTTTTTCACAAAGAAACGCAAAAAATATCGGCCTAAATTTACCACTAACATGAAGCCCAATATGACACGAGAAAACAATCTCAGAATCACCGGGATCCGCTGAAGCGTTCCAGAGTTATAACCTCATAAAGTGACACTGGTCAGAATTGCAAAAAATGGCCTGGTCTTTAGGGTCAAAATAGGCTTGGGGTTGAAGGGGTTAATTACTAATTTGGAGTACAGATGTCAAAGGGATAGATGTGTGCCTAAATTAAGGCTATAACAGGTGTCATTTCCCCCGACCAGTCCGCCCGCTTAGCATATTAGCACGCCCACAGGGGCCTGCTAACATGCTATTCGATGCCCATTGCCCAGTGTCATCAGCGGTGATGCATGTACCAGTGTCCATTGTCACCACCTCAGATGCTGGGTATAGGCTCAGTGCGCTTCCACCTTCAGAGGTGTAGTGCACGTGGAGGGAAGCGCACTGAGCCTAAACTCGGCGTCTGAGGTGATAACAAGGGACACCGGTACGTGCGTCACCGCTGGTGAAGCTGGGCAATGGGCACTGCATAGCCTGTTAGTATGTCCCTGTGGGCGTGCTATCATGCTAAGAGGGTGGACTAGTTGGGGGAAGTAACGCCCTTGCAACTAGTCCCTGTGCACATTAGCATATCATAAAGGATCTTTATAAATCCTTTTTCTATAGATCTCTTTATGTATGCTAGTGTATACAGGGACAGTTAGGCAGAGATTAGCAATATGCACCCAGAACTGCTTGTGGTCCTGGGTGCATATTGCACCTGACAGGTTCCCTTTAATACATGCTGCCCATGGATCAGGAAGCATGTATTACCTGTCATGTTCCCTTTTTAGTTTTGTTTTTTTGTGTTAATTTTGCATGCACGTTTTAGTTTTTTGCAATTCCGTATCTTGGCAGTTTGAGTTGAAGCCACATTGCTGTGCAGGAGTACATGGAGAGGGCAGAGTGTGATGACTCCAGCATTGCTTATAGCGCCAGGTTCATGTGTCCGAGAGGCAACATTTTTGTAATTTCCCCTGGGTGCTATATTATAGTGTTTGTATGTGTGGGATAATGTAGCTATAATGATGAACCTCCCTAGAATTTCTTATTTTCAATAGTCCGATATGTCAGCTCCACAGTATGTTGTGTGTAATCCTGGTCATTCCCCATTATTACCAATAGAGTCTACATAGAGCTTATGGTGCCCAGAAACGCCTGACTCCATTTAATATTTTGACGCTGAATTCTGATGGATTGTTCAGGGAAACGTCCGATCTGGTACAAGTCGGATATTTTACTTGATTTATTTTTATATACATTTTTTTGCAGAACCTGATTAAGCAATTGCCTGAAGCTGAGCAACTTCAGAGCTTGGCACAGTACAAGGACGAGTACAACGACTTGGCAGAGCCGGAGCAGTTTGGAGTTGTGGTAAGCACCTGGCGTCCCCAGATCTTATTTGTCCGTGAATCTTATTTCCTGCATCAGAGTATTGTTAAATATAGTGGTGTGTAATAGCAGAGGAGGCTTCTTCAGGGACATAACGCTAGTAAAATACTAATTCTTAGGCAGTTCAGACACAGGACTGTTTTCGTGCTGTTTGATAAATCTGTCTAGTTTTAAGGCTGTGCAGTCTACGTTTACACCACCGACATAATTCCGACTCGTTTTTAACACATGGTGTCCCATGTTAGACCTTGGCCCTTTTCCTATAAACCACTCCACTTTTTAGCGAAGTCCCACCTCGTTATCAGGCAAAAGGTATAAAGGGTTTCAAATAATAAAGCGCAGGTTGTAAAAGACCATTCTTAACAAAAATCAGGTCAAAATTTTGGTGCCTTAAGTCAATAAATCTCCCCTTCTCGATCTGGTAAGAATATTCTTCTATTTTCTGGTGCACAGTTCCAAACTCTTTAATACAGTTTGGAGGCTAGTATCATAACCAGTGATTGTTGCACCTATGAGAATTTCCCTCTATTACTGGAAGGGAGAGATGCTACAAAAGAAAAAATTGTGCTACTACACACATTGTTGCCATCGTAACATACAAAATGGAAACAGAGACCTTTATTGGGCAGTAAGCATGCCCCTTCATTTGCAAAAGCACCATCAGTTACTTGCAGATATTGAGCATGCGTGCAACAATCCCCCTCTCTGGGCATGCGCAGTGCCCTGATGAAGCAGAGGAGGATACACTCAGGAGCAGAACACTGCGCACGTGCACAATTTACAAAGAGCTGATGGTGACGTCGCTCTAGCAAATCGCGTACAAAGGGGAAAGCAACATGGGAGGCGGGGGTAGTCCGGGGCATGACCTTCCCTCTAGACTAATCCTCAGACATTAACATAGCGTGAACACAGAATAAAACTTGATTTTGATAGTATGGAGATCACAAAACCACAAGTAGGGGTTAGCTGGAACGTACAAATAGCCTGGAGAAGAGGCGTAATATTGGTTTAGGGGGATTAGGGCAGCTGATATGTCCCCCTTTTAAGAAAATAATTTCTAGAATTATAACACAGATATTTCCTAAATATATAAATAAAGGCTATCAGGAGAGGTGCAGGTCCTCCTTGAAGTAGGATTGATGTGCTGAGCAGTCTCAGCAGGTTTTTCCTATTACTGTAACATACATGTGCTGCCTATTTTCAGATGTGCAGCGTGCCCCGCTTAAGACCTCGCCTCAACGCCATCCAGTTTAAGCTCCTTTTCAACGAGCAAATTGACAACATCAAGCCAGACATTGTGTCGGTGACCGCTGCATGTGAAGAGGTGAAGAAAAGCAAAAGCTTTGCCACCCTGTTAGAAATCACACTGCTTGTGGGCAATTTTATGAACGCCGGATCCCGGAATGCTGGCGCGTTTGGTTTTGACATCAGCTTCCTCTGCAAGGTAAGAAGTGCCATAGTTGTAAAATATAATATATTTAAAATCCTGAAAAAGATTCAGGGGTGTCCTCACATCTACTGTGCACAAGGCCAAGAAATGGCATCTCCAGAATGTCTCTACTGTATCTTCACCCCGGGAAATGATTTCCAGGCTCTGGGTTTCTACTTCTTAGTTCCATCTCTTAAGGGGGGTTGTTATAGGACGACCCTTTATCAGGACATATGGACATTACAGAAGGGGTATACCGTGAAGACCACCATCTAGTAGCTAAAGTGAATATCTAGTAACTAAACTGCATGGACGGCCCATTCATATCGTTTGTTGGCTTTGCCGTTGCAGGCAATCTTATGCCTAATTTATCCAAATGCCATGGTGTCTCTTAACCCTTTTAATATGTTAGTTGATTGAGCACTCGGGATAGGCTTCCACTGTGCCTAAACACTGCCCCCACATGCTGCTTTGCATGAGCGTCCATGTTTGCTGGTTGAAGGCAGTGCTAGCAAAGTTGTACACGTGTCTGCCCAACATGGGTCCTTCTATTTTCTGATATTTGACTACCAGTAGTGCAAGCTTGTTAAAGACATTTTTTCCCATTTTGTTCCTCCCCCTTAAAGCTCAAAGACACCAAGTCCGCTGACCAGAAGACCACCTTGTTACATTTTCTTACTGAGATCTGTGAGCAAGAACACCCTGATGCATTAACGTTCCCTGATGAGATGGTCCATGTTGAAAAAGCCAGTAGAGGTAACTAATATTGAAAGACCTGAAACCTCCAGCTATCAAACCTTTGTGTTCTGTATTGAAGGCAATCACAAAATATTTCATCATGCCCTACAAAAAAATGCAGGAGCGCTCTGTGTACCAAGGTGCAGGCAAATACGGAGTATATGCATCTTGAATTGTATTACGGCAGTATAAAACATGTTTAAAATTGAGGTTCTACGATAATGAATTAAGATTTGCCCACAAAATTCCTAACCTAGAAAATCTCTATGTGGAAATACAGCAAATATTCTATATTACATTATGTCTGTAAGACCATAGCAAGCCGACCCTATGGTGAAAGGGAACCCAGTGTACAATATGCAGTGGGTATAAAAAGTCTACACTCCCCTGAGGAAGTGCCAGGATTTTGGTATGTAAAAAATTCTAGCAAAAAGAATCCTTACAGAACTTTTTCCACCTTTTGTCGCCCATGATATGTACAAATCCATTGAAAAATAAAGTGAAATCTTTTGGAGAGGAAAATAAAATAATCTGGTTGCAGAAGTGTGAACACCCTCTTATAATTGGCGATGGGGTTGTGTTGAGAATTAGTCACATATAAAGTCATGATAAATATTAGTCAGTACACATCTGCCATAATTTACAGTGATTCTGATTAACATATTGCAAGTTACTCTATTAGTAGGATTTTCTCAATGCATTTTAAGCAAACGTCGTGGTTCGTAGACAGCTGACAACACAGCAAAGGAATCTCATTGCTAAAAGTTATCAGTCAGGAGAAGGGTACAAAAAATATCCAAAGCATTAGATAGACCAGGGAACACTGTGTAGACCGGCATCAAGTTGTTTAAATTTGGCACAACTGTGACATTATCTAGAACTGGACATTCCTCAAAAATTGATAAAAATGACACAAAGAAAATTGGTTTAGGAGGCTGCCAGGAGGGCTACAACAACATTAAAGGACCTGCAAGAATTTCCGGTGAGAACAGATTATGTTCCAGATATGACAACAATAAAGCAAGATATTTCAACGCTGGTAGGACTGGACCAGCTAGACACAGCTCATAAAACTTCACATTTATTTGTTATATTAAAAAAATGGCAAATAGTCAAATAAAACACAAAATTGAGCAGGTGAGGGTTGGGGAAAGAAATAACTGATGCTTTTCAGCCTACGCCATAATCATGGTCATGACCATGATTAAGGCCTAGGCTGAAACGCATCGGTCGTTATTTTTTTCCTCCCCAATTTTTGGTTTTATTTGTCTGACCATTTGGAATTTTTTAATATATCAAATATCAGACACGTTTACCTGGTGCAATCCTCTTAGCGCAGAGCTCTATCGCTTTTAGCACTGCCTAGGCATCTGAGTGGCGGATTTAGGACTAGTTTCTTTGCACAGAACGTGAGCGGACAGGAATTTATTTCCCCAAATATAACAGTCTCTTGCATTCTTTATATGTTTGGACTGTGGGCTAGAATGGCAAATCGGAAACCTCCTCTCACAGAAAAATACATCCAAGCACGGCTAGGTTTGGCCAGAACGTACATTGTCTGCCAAAAGCATGTGGGAAAATGTGTTGTGGTCTAATGAGACGAAGGTTGAACATTTTGTCTATAATTCCAAACACTGCACATCACTAATTGTACACCATACCTACAGTGAGGCATGGTGGATGTAGCATTATCCTTTATGGCTGTTTTTAATCAGCTGGAACCTTGACTTTAGTCAGTATTGAGTCAATAATGTCAGTTCCAAATATCAGTCATAAGCTTTAGTCCTCTGCTAAAAAGATGAAGAGAAATTCTACCTTTCAGCAAGACAGTGATCCTAAGCATACCTCCAAGTCAACAAAAGATTGGCTTTGCAAGAAGATCAAAGTTTTGGAATGACCCACCAGAACCCACACCTGAATCCAACTGAAAATCTTTGCATGATCTCAAGAGGGGGCTGTACCCAGAAGATGACCTCTTGATCTGACAGATTTGGAGCTTACTGCAAGGAAGATTGTCTACTTTAGATGTGCCATGCTGATGGACTCCTACCCAAAATGACTGAATGTTGTCATAACGTCAAATGGTACTTCCACAAACTATGTTTAAGGGTGTGCATATTTTTGCAACCCATTATTCTAGTTCTTTATTTTTCTTCTTTGCTTCCAAAAGATTTCATTTTATTTTTTCAATAGAATTGTACAGCTTATGGGTGATATTAAAGGTGGGAAATGTTCTGAAATGATTCTTTTGGGTATGATTTGTTTTACATGACAAAAACCTGGCATTTCAACAGAGGTGTGTAGACGTTTTCTATCCGCTGTTCATGTCAGTGGTTGGGTTATTCCTTTTTGGCACCATTACGGGTATACTGTGGTCTGGGTGTAAGAACTGGCCGGAACTTTCCAAGGTCTCCTGTGATGAATATTTTGAGAACGGATAGATAAGTTAGCCTTGAAAAAATGGAATTCTGTTATAACAAACAAGTTTCTGTATAATCAGCAATTTTGGAAGATTTTGTTCTGTTTCTTAGAATGTCACTAACTGACTCATAACTAGCAAATAATGTGGCATTCGGAATAGGAGAAAAAAAAAAAAAAGCAAAAAGTGCTATGCAAACATCTATCTGCTCTGATTAGGGCAAGCCTGTCCTTTTGAGAAGTTTTACTGTATAAGTAATGCTGGGTATAGATGTGTCCTCTACTCTGCCAACCAGGACGATAATACAGAGCAGATGAAAGCAGACCCATTAACGACTGACTAGTATAAAGCTATGTGCCCATGTGGCATTTTTTTTTGCATTTTTTTTCTTGCTTTATTCCTTGCTTATTTTAATCAAAAGCAAGGAAAAAGAATCCCAGCAAAGTCTATGAGAATCGTGACTTGCTGTGCACACGCTGCTTCTTTTATCCTTGCAGATTTTGTTGCTGGAAAAAGAAGCAGCGTGTTAATTGTTTCTGCGTGGTTTTTTTTTTTACCTGCGTTTCTCTAATCCCCTGCAATGCTTTTTCACTACAGGGGATTATAGCACAGCACTTTGCCTAACACACTATGTATACAGCATGGTGTGCGAGGTGATCCATAGCTCAGTAACCCGGGGTCATCATGATGATGACCCAGGGTTATCATGGCAGCAATCTGGTCACTGTCATTGCATTACAGGGACCAGATTGCCCGGGAGAGGTAAGCAATTCCTCTCCCTGCCTTCTGAGTGCTGTGATAGAACTGATCGCAGCATTCAGGGGGTTAAACTGCCGGGAATGGCATGGGCATCGTTCCGAGCAGAGAGATCCTGTGTCCCAACTCTGTAACATCAGCCGGAGACCCGGCAGCAATTGAGGGGGTACAGCGCCTGAACGACTGCGAATTACCATGACTAAAAATAAAAAAAAAGCACCAAAATAGGCAAGTGGAAAAAAAACACACAATGAAAAATGCGCTTTTTTCAGCCAAAACATGCTTTTTGTGTGCAGAAAAGAACCACACAAAAAAGCAATGTGTGCACGTATCCTAAAGGCCCCGTCACACACACTGACTTACCAGCGATCCCGACAACGATACGAACTGATAAGGATCACTGGTAAGATGTCACACAGGAGACCTCACCAACGACGCAGTAACGATCAGCGACCTGTATAACAATCTCGGCGAGCGTTGGGACTGTGTTAGGAGGTCGTTGGTAGGCGTCAAACTCGGCGATGTGTCCTGCCCAGCAGGACATCGCCTTTGAAGAAAATGGTACGGACCATTCGGCAACGACTAGAGATCTCACAGCAGGGGCCTTGATCGCTGGTAGGTGTCACACATAACGAGATCGCTGGCGAGATAGTTGCTACGTCACAGAAACCGTGACTCAGCAGTGATCTCGCTAGCGATCTCGTTGTGTGTGACGGGGCCTTAACAATGACCGCCATCCATCCTCTGCTGCGGGCTTTGTCAGAGTTTTAATTACGTGGCCAACATGGAGATTAAGGTCCCGTAGGCAATCCGACATCTAACCGTACAGACCTTTATAACCATCATATCACATATGCATTATGGTAATTTTTCTTTTCTTTTACCACTTCAGTGTCTGCCGAAACTCTGCAGAAGAATCTTGATCAAATGAAAAAACAAATTGCCGACCTCCAGCGAGACATTGAAAGCTTCCCCCCCTCCAACAATGAGAAGGACAAGTTTGTGGAGAAAATGACTATATCCTTTTCACACCTTTAACCACAAATGAGTCCATGTTAGGAACAATGGGCTATTCTCTATTAGAAACCAGAAACAAAGTGTATACAACTAGTCATCCCATCAGGAATTAAAGGGATTGTTCAGGATTAGCTATGTCTCACGAACACACATTAATTTTCAATATTGCAGCTCAATCTTTTGTATTTTAGTGGGGATATGCTACTATACCATAAACAGCCGATGGATATTTCTTTGTCGCTCCTAATTGGGAGACCCAGACAATTGGGTGTATAGCTACTGCCTCCGGAGGCCACACAAAGTACTACACTTAAAAGTGTAAGGCCCCTCCCCTTCTGGCTATACACCCCCCCGTGGGATCACGGGCTCCTCAGTTTTATGCTTTGTGCGAAGGAGGCCAGACATCCACGCATAGCTCCACTGTTTAGTCAGCAGCAGCTGCTGACTATGTCGGATGGAAGAAAAGAGGGCCCATACGAGGGCCCCCAGCATGCTCCCTTCTCACCCCACTTTCTGTCGGCGGTGTTTGTTAAGGTTGAGGTACCCATTGCGGGTACGGAGGCTGGAGCCCACATGCTGATTCCTTCCCCATCCCCATTAGGGCTCTGGGTGAAGTGGGACTTTACCGGTCTCCGGGCACTGAGGCCGTGCTCCATCCACAGCCCCTGGAGGATCTGCTGGATACGGAGCGGAGTTTCCTCAGGGACAGGACCCTGCTCCATCAAGGTACTCCGTGTCCCCGTGCTTATCGCACGCACACTGCAGCATTGCTGGGTGTGTTAGTGCGCCGGGGTAAACAGCGCTGCTGCGCTTGTGCCGTTACTCACTACAGCTCTGCTGAGTGAGGTGACTTAGTACGATCGGCCGATCCGGCCGCGGGGGTCAGTTTTTACTGCGTCGCGGCTGGGATTTGTGGTGCGCCGGGGACTTCCGCGCTGGCCGTGCATATATGACGGCCGCGCTAGATTACTACAGTCCCCGGCTTTTGCGGCCTAGTTCGTATCGTTCCCGCCCCCAGACCTGCCAGTCAGGAGGAGGGCGGGACGCTGTACAGACCAGCAGCGCTAAGAGCTGGAGTCTGTTTTACATACTGCAGCCCTCACACTAGGCACAGTGGGACGCAGTTTCCCGCACTTTTGTTTGTGACGCCCACGGTCCGCCCCTCTTCACAGGACGCCGGCAGCCATTCCTGCCTGCACGCTGAGCTGCAGAGGGGAGACGGGGAGACTCAGACAAGGGATTCTACGACCTCACACCCGCTTTTCAGCGGGCGGTAAGCAGCCTTCAAGGGCTCTCCCCCACTTGTGCCATAGTGTACTTTGTATTTTGTGCTGGCAATACTTTGCACTGTACAGTCGCTGGTGATTTTCTGCTATATACCCTCCTTAGATTTCTCAAGGAGACAACAGCATGTCGTCCGCAAAAAGCAAAAGTGCCAAGGCACGGACTTTATATGCTGCTTGTACCGCATGTGGGGCTACTCTACCGGCAGGTTCCACTGACCCCCATTGTGTGCAGTGCTCGGCCCCTGTGGCAATTGCTCAGCCGGGGCCGCTGCTAGAGGTGACCCAGGGAGAACCACCTGTGAATGCTGTCCAGGTGACAGGGACGGAGTTTGCAGCTTTTGCTGACAGATTGTCTATGACTATGTCTAAAATTCTTGAAACATTGCAGTCTAGACCAGTAACTCAGACCATGGGCACTGTTGATTCATTGCCACCTTGTCCCCCTCAGCTGGACCACTTCCTAGCTCCGGGGGTGTCACATGCACCCCAGGGTGACGGCTCTGACTCGGACGACAGTCCCAGACAACCTAAGCGGGCTAGCTATGAGCGACCCTCAACTTCATCACACTGGTCAGGGTCCCAGCGGGACGACTCTCTGTGTGATGAGGCGGATGTAACTGATCAGGAGTCTGATGCTGGGGCCGCTCTCAATCTAGATACCCCGGATGGTGACGCCATAGTGAATGATCTTATAGCGTCCATCAATAAGATGTTAGATATTTCTCCACCAGCTCCTCTTGCGGAGGAGGCAGCTTCACAGCAGGAGAAATTCCATTTCAGGTATCCCAAGCGTAAATTAAGCACTTTTCTGGACCACTCTGACTTTAGAGACGCAATCCAGAAACACCACGCTTATCCAGATAAGCGTTTTTCCAAACGGCTTAAAGATACACGCTATCCTTTTCCCCCTGACGTGGTCAAGGGCTGGACACAGTGTCCCAAGGTGGACCCTCCAATCTCCAGGCTTGCAGCCAGATCTCTAGTTGCAGTGGAAGATGGGGCGGCACTTAGATGCCACTGACAGACAGATGGAGCTCTGGTTAAAATCCATCTATGAAGCGATTGGAGCGTCGTTGGCGCCAGCATTCGCAGCCGTATGGGCACTCCAAGCTATTTCAGCTGGCCTTACACAGGTCGACACTGTCACACGTACATCTGCTCCGCAGGTGGCACCCTTGACCTCTCAAATGTCTGCATTCGCGTCTTACGCGATTAATGCTGTCCTAGACTCTACGAGCCGTACGGCGGTGGTGTCAGCCAACTCTGTGGTTTTACGCAGAGCCCTGTGGTTGAGAGAATGGAAGGCAGATTCTTCTTCCAAGAAGTGCTTAACCAGTTTGCCTTTTTCTCGTGACCGATTGTTTGGTGAGCGTTTGGATGAAATCATTAAACACTCCAAGGGTAAGGATTCATCCTTACCTCAGCCCAGACAAAACAAACCCCAACAGAGGAGGGGACAGTCTGGTTTTCGGTCCTTTCGAGGCTCAGGCAGGTCCCAATTCTACTCGTCCAAAAGGACTCAAAAGGATCAGAGGGGCTCAGATTCTTGGCGGACTCAATCACGCCCAAAAAAGCCAGCCGGAAGAACCGTTACCAAGACTGCTTCCTCATGACTCTCAGCCTCCTCTCTCCGCATCCTTGGTCGGTGGCAGGCTCTCCCGCTTTGGCGACATTTGGCTGTCACAGGTCAAAGACCGTTGGGTGAGAGACATTCTGTCTCACGGGTACAGGATAGAGTTCAGCTCTCGTCCTCCAACTCGCTTCTTCAGAACTTCCCCACCGCCCGACCGAGCCGATGCTCTGCTACAAGCGGTGTCCGCTCTAAAGGCGGAAGGAGTGGTGACTTCTGTTCCTCTTCAGGAACAAGGTCACGGTTTTTACTCCAATTTGTTTGTGGTGCCAAAGAAAGACGGGTCGTTCCGTCCCGTCCTGGATCTAAAGCTGCTCAACAAACACGTAAAAACCAGGAGGTTCCGGATGGAATCTCTCCGCTCCGTTATCGCCTCAATGTCTCAAGGAGATTTCCTAGCATCAATAGACATCAAGGATGCTTATCTCCACGTGCCAATTGCGCCAGAGCATCAGCGTTTTCTACGCTTCGTTATAGGAAGCGAACACCTGCAGTTCGTAGCTCTACCTTTCGGGCTGGCGACAGCCCCTCGGGTCTTCACCAAGGTCATGGCAGCAGTAGTAGCAGTCCTGCACTCGCAAGGTCACTCCGTGATCCCGTATTTGGACGATCTACTTATCAAGGCACCCTCTCAAGAGGCATGCCAACACAGCCTGAACGTGGCACTGAAGACTCTCCAGAGTTTCGGGTGGATTATCAACTTTTCAAAGTCAAATCTAACCCCGACCCAATCACTAACATATCTTGGCATGGAGTTTCATACTCTCTCAGCGATAGTGAAACTTCCACTGGACAAACAGTGCTCGCTACAGATAGGGGTGCAATCTCTCCTTCAGGGCCAGTCGCACCCCTTGAGGCGCCTCATGCACTTCCTAGGGAAGATGGTAGCAGCAATGGAAGCAGTTCCTTTTGCGCAGTTTCATCTGCGTCCACTACAATGGGACATTCTCCGCCAATGGGACGGGAAGTCGACGTCCCTCGACAGGGAGGTCTCCCTCTCTCAGGCAGCCAAGGAATCTCTCCGGTGGTGGCTTCTTCCCACCTCATTGTCAAAAGGAAAGTCGTTCCTACCCCCATCCTGGGCGGTGGTCACGACAGATGCGAGTCTATCAGGGTGGGGAGCAGTGTTTCTCCACCACAGGGCTCAAGGTACGTGGACTCGGAAAGAGTCCACCCTTCAGATCAATGTTCTGGTGATCAGAGCAGTCTATCTTGCCCTACAAGCCTTCCAACAGTGGCTGGAAGGCAAGCAGATCCGAATTCAGTCGGACAACTCCACAACGGTGGCATACATCAACCACCAAGGGGGAACACGCAGTCGGCAAGCCTTCCAGGAAGTCCGGCGGATTCTGACGTGGGTGGAAGACACGGCATCCACCATATCCGCAGTTCACATCCCAGGCGTAGAAAACTGGGAAGCAGACTTTCTCAGTCGCCAGGGCATGGACGCAGGGGAATGGTCTCTTCACCCGGACGTGTTTCAGGAGATCTGTCGCCGCTGGGGGATGCCGGACGTCGACCTGATGGCGTCACGGCACAACAACAAGGTCCCGGTTTTCATGGCACGGTCTCACGATCACCGAGCTCTGGCGGCAGACGCCTTAGTTCAAGATTGGTCGCAGTTCCGGCTACCGTATGTGTGCCCACCTCTGGCATTGTTGCCCAGAGTGCTCCGCAAAATCAGGTCCGACTGCCGCCGCGCCATTCTCGTCGCTCCAGACTGGCCAAGGAGGTCGTGGTACCCGGATCTGTGGCACCTCACGGTAGGCCATCCGTGGGCACTACCAGACCGTCCAGACTTGCTGTCTCAAGGGCCGTTTTTCCATCTGAATTCTGCGGCCCTGAACCTGACTGTGTGGCCATTGAGTCCTGGATCCTAGCGGCCTCAGGTTTATCTCATGAAGTGGTTGCCACCATGAGACAGGCTAGGAAGCCATCCTCCGCCAAGATCTACCACAGGACGTGGAGGATATTCCTATCTTGGTGCTCTGCTCAGGGAGTTTCTCCCTGGCCTTTTGCATTGCCTACTTTTCTTTCCTTCCTGCAGTCTGGGTTGGAAAAAGGTTTGTCGCTTGGCTCCCTTAAGGGTCAAGTCTCCGCGCTATCCGTATTTTTTCAGAAACGCCTGGCGCGACTTCCTCAGGTACGCACGTTCCTGCAAGGGGTTTGTCATATCGTCCCCCCTTACAAGCGGCCGTTGGAGCCCTGGGACCTGAACAAGGTTCTAATTGCTCTCCAAAAGCCGCCTTTCGAGCCTATGAAGGAGGTTTCCCTTTCTCGTCTTTCACAGAAAGTGGCCTTTCTAGTGGCGGTCACGTCTCTTCGGAGAGTGTCCGAGCTGGCGGCGTTATCATGCAGATCTCCATTCCTGGTGTTTCACCAGGACAAGGTAGTTCTGCGTCCAATTCCAGAATTTCTTCCCAAGGTGGTATCTTCCTTTCATCTCAATCAAGATATCACTTTACCGTCTTTGTGTCCGCATCCAGTTCACCAATTTGAAAAAGGTTTGCATTTATTGGATCTGGTGAGAGCACTCAGGATCTACATTTCCCGCACGGCGCCTCTGCGCCGCTCGGATGCACTCTGTCCTTGTCGCTGGTCAGCGTAAAGGGTCGCAAGCTTCCAAATCCACCCTTGCGCGTTGGATCAAGGAACCAATTCTTCACACCTACCGTTCTGCTGGGCTTCCGATTCCATCATGACTGAAGGCCCATTCTACCAGAGCCGTGGGTGCGTCCTGGGCATTACGGCACCAGGCTACGGCTCAGCAGGTGTGCCAGGCGGCTACCTGGTCGAGTCTGCACACTTTTACCAAGCATTATCAGGTGCATACCTACGCTTCGGCGGATGCCGGCCTAGGTAGACAAGTCCTTCAGGCGGCGGTGGCTCACCTGTAGGAAAGGGCTGTTTGACGGCCCTATCACGAGGTATTCTTTTACCCACCCAGGGACTGCTTTTGGACGTCCCAATTGTCTGGGTCTCCCAATTAGGAGCGACAAAGAAGAAGGGAATTTTGTTTACTTACCGTAAATTCCTTTTCTTCTAGCTCCAATTGGGAGACCCAGCACCCGCCCTGTTTTCTTAGGAAGTTTGTTTTTTTTCGGGTGCACATGTTGTTCATGTTGAACAGTTCAGTTCTCCGAGGTTGTTTCTCGGGTTGAATTTGTATTTAAAACAGTTATTGGCTTTCCTCCTTCTTGCTTTTGCACTAAAACTGAGGAGCCCGTGATCCCACGGGGGGGTGTATAGCCAGAAGGGGAGGGGCCTTACACTTTTAAGTGTAGTACTTTGTGTGGCCTCCGGAGGCAGTAGCTATACACCCAATTGTCTGGGTCTCCCAATTGGAGCTAGAAGAAAAGGAATTTACGGTAAGTAAACAAAATTCCCTTCTTTCTCGTGAAAAAAAAATCTTTTGTGTTTTTTACCCAAAAAACTTAAACCCTGAATGATCATGTTTTTTTGGGTTCCCCCCCCCCACCTTACAGTAGCCCGATCATGTTTTTTGGGGGTTTTTCCCCCCCACCTTACAGTAGCCCTAAGTTTATTTTACTGATGTGGCTGGATGAGGCTTTATGTCCAGTTAATTGTATTACTTTTAGCACTGCTTTGAGCTACATAAGTTACTGTATATATATTATTTGGAGCGACATTAATATTGAGGGGAAAGAATATACTTTGGTTGTGTTTTTTGGATATTTTTTTTTGTACTGTTCATATTTCACACCAAACAACTTTGAATGAATTGTCCAGGTTATTGCCGTGTTGTAGATGACAAAAATCTGGAGGTAGAGTTGGTGCAAATTGATTCTCAGGACCTGGTCCAGATGCCAGGTCAGTAATCTGTGACCGCGGAAGGTAGTCCTGAGAATTCCCCCCCTAACTTCCGGACATCCTCGGCTATTCTGTTGATCACGTGGCCTGGCGTCACACTACAGGCAGGCTAATCTAATGAAGATATCAGAATTTAGCAGGTGGTTCTCAAGACTCCAGATCAACAGCTACAGATTACTGACGGGATCACAGGACCGGATACTGCGAATGAACACCAACTTTTAGTTTTTTTTATCCTTACATGTACATAATATTTTATGTTGAAGTGAACCTGTCTGGTCCAATATGCGCCCAGAATCACGAGCAGTTCTGGGTGCATATTGCTAATCCCTGCCTAACCGTCCCTGTATACACTAGCATAGATAAAGGGATCATTAGAAAAAGTATTTCTAAAGATCTTTTATGATATACTAATGATGCCAAGGACTAGTCACAAAGGCGTTAGTTCCTGCGCTCATTCCATCCTCTTAGCATGCCCCTGTGTGTGTGCTACCATGCTATCATACTATACAATGCAGCCTCTTCTAAAGATCTCTTTATCTATGCTAGTGTATACAGGGACGGTTAGGCAGGGATTAGCAATATGCAACCAGAACTGATCGTATATTGCACCTGACAAATTCACTTGTAAAACAATTTTATTTTATTTTTTTTACTTAATTTGTTCCCTAAAAAATCATAGAGTATCTCTCGGGGACTGAGGAACATATGTAGTCCTGTAGACTCCTCTGCTGCAATCATAGCCAGGGATCCGAGTATTGGTGTCAGACACTCAATATATATAGATATTGATGCCTAAAACAAATGAAACCTTTTTAATTTAAAGGAATTTATATTTATTTTACATATATATGCTATTTTATTTATCTTTTGTCTTCCATTGCTACCTGTATTCCTTGACTGATTTTATTTCACATATTTGTCAAAGAAGCCCAAGAACAGTATACAAAGTTATGCATGATGCATGATAACATGGTGTCCTCGTTTCAAGAATTGGGACAGTATTTTGTGTTTGACCCCAAGAAACTCACCATTGAGGAATTCTTCCTAGATATGCACAACTTCCGGAACATGTTTGTGGTAAGCTTTACATGTCAGATGCAGTTTAATCTAAGGGGACCTCATTTAGCAAAACAAAAATGCCAAAATCAGAGACCGTGTAGTTTCTCGTTTTCCTAAGAAAGCTCAGCTGTGATTGCCGTGGATGACTAGACTAGTTGTCTTGGGCATTTTTGGTAAAATGGGTAATGGCCAACGTGTGTTAAACATTTTACACATATTTAGGTTTTAGCCTGAACCCCAAAAAGTCATGATTTGCTCCATGCTCACCAAAAGGTTTATGAAGTCTAAAGATGGAAAATGGTGCAAAACTCAACTCTAAGCTGCTGATTGGAAGTACCGAGAGTGAGACTTCCACCAACCTATGGCCTATTCTCTATTTTGAAGAACTAGATAACCCTTTTAGTGGTGTTGACGATGGGGAACCTATAAGCAACTACCTAGCTCATCCCAAAAATGCGGACCTTGACATGTTCTGCTCATGCCTGTAGGTCCTGTGTGTAGACTAGGCTGTACTCATGGTTGTACAGTTCTGTGACTGTGTAGATGGGATGCATCTTCACCAGATTATTAATACCCAGGTACTGACAATGGTACGGGACATCAGCTTATTATAACAGTAAATGTATAGGAATACTATTGTCTATTTTTCGGCCCACTTGGTGATTTTGTCCGTATCTCATCACCCCCTTTAGCAGATCCTATCTGGGTGACACATTTACTTCAATCTTTCTAGAGGCAAATCAATCGTAAATTTTATATGTTTTGGGGTTTTTTTTCTAAATTTTCCCATATAGCAAGCTCTAAAAGACAATCAGAAAAGACGTGAGGCTGAAGAGAAACTCAGGAGAGCCAAGCTTGCCAAGGAGAAGGCCGAGAAGGAGAAACTGGAGAAACAACAGAAGAAAGATCAATTAATAGACGTGACTGGAGGTAATTCTTGTCTCCTGCCACATTGGAGACCTCTTTAAAATTGCTTGTGGTGGCCATTTTGATTGTTTAGTATTGGAATCAAAAATGCCTCTAAAGTGTAAGGGTTATTCCAAAACTAATAAGTTGCCCTCTATCCATCATCGGTGTGGGTGCCACAACTGGGACTCCCACTGATTACAAGATCAGGGGCATAAACACATGTTTTTCTCCAGGCCGCGGGGCTATTTAATGGATCGGTCGCTCACACTGGTCCTGCTGCTCCATTAAGTCTGTGTCACTAATAAAGATATCGATTATCATCGTCACTTCCATAGATAGTAAATAGAGCTGCAGGACTCATGCATAACCAGGGGAAAAGGACACCGCATAAGGCATGCATTTTCGTTATTGAATAAACTGACAAAATTCACTGTCAAAAAAGAAATCATCGGAGCGTCGTCGCGGGAGTGTCGTCAGGGGAGTGTCGCTGTGGGAGCTTCCATCTAACATGCCCCATAGACTGTCATAGGTATGAGTGCTAATCATGGAAAAAGCGAATAGCACTTGTATGTGAAAAACTTAAATGGTGTTGTGCACTTCTTTGCTCATCAAAGTCTGATTGTCCGGTTTCCGACACCCCACACCCCCTCCGATCAGCTGTTTTCGGTCCCAGCAGCCAGAAATGCTCAGTCCCAAAACTGCTAAGTCTTCTGATAGCGGCCGGGTACTGCACATCTACTCCTATTTATTAGAATGGGAGGTGGATGTGTAGTCCCCGGCCACGGCCGCTATCAGAAGATGGAGCAGTGCCGGAACTGAGCACTTCCGTTGGCCTGCTGCCACTTCTGGGACCGATAACAGCTGATCGGTGGGGGTCCCTTGTATCGGACTCTTGACGATCAGATATTGATGACGTATCCAAAGGATAGGCCATCAATGTCAAAGTAGTGGACAACTCCTTTAAATGTGAATGAGCCTTCAGGCCCATCCAGTAGTGCTATCCACACCCATCTGTAGACTGGAATACCACAGATCTCAGGCTCACAAAGCCATTAAATGAGTGAATTTTATGTAGATATGATGCAGATCCATGTGAATAAGTATTCACCCCAGTGATCAGTGTACAGCGGCCAGGTTATTACAGAGGATAGGAGCATACAGAGCGCTCCATGTGTGCGGTTACTTCAGCCACACATCCCCTATAAGAATGTTTTCTTTAGGAAGGAGAATATTTAGCTGAATTCTTTTGCAGAAAGAAAGTGTAAAAGGTCATCGTCCGGATTCCCCGGAGAGCGCTCCTCGCTGGTTTCCATTACACATTTGCTGGACTGCTGCTGGTCTCACTTTCTTTATAAATCCCCTTTATTTTCTTAGTCCAATATTAATCATCTGCATATTTTCCAGATGTTGGACGCCGAACAGTTTTGTATATTTGTTGCCGCATTGTGTGTGAAGGAATATGAGCTGGCAGCATCCTAAACACTACAAACAATGTAAATGCTTAGTAAGCAATTCTATCCAGTCTTATTATACCGCCACGAACGCCTCATCACTGAAACATGAGGCCAAGGAGAAGCCGGAGATCCTTTTAGTAGACTTTCAGTTTGGCCGTCAAATATTTCCACTTCTCAAAAGAATGCAGTTTGTTATTCATGAGGCCGAGGTTTCCTGTGGAGCAGCTCCGTGATGAAGGCCAGATGCTCATTCCAGTGCGCCGAGCACGAGAGGCCTATTAAGTCCAAGAGCACACAGTCCTTTTTAATATTTCATAAGTCTATGCTAGGAAATCAGCATCTAGATGAACACTTACAGGGCTACATACATGGATCGTTTATTGTGACTTTTGTCCTGTGTTTGTTTCTTTTTTTTCTCTGTTCGCGCAATGGACAAAATTTTACTACACGGAAAATAAACAGGAGCAGTGTGGGACAGATTATCACCCAATGATTGAGCCTAAGGACTGACAGAAAGCGGATGGAGTCCATTTACTGCACGGTGGTCCAGCTCCGGTCACAGACCAGCAGTGACATTGCGGATTGCAGCATTTCCGCCAGCCCCATAGTTGGTATAGAGCAGCGGGGGGATAAAGTAAGGAGTAACAATGAGAAGGAGGGCAGGAGGCTTGGGATCCTCGGTCTGGTAATCAGTGGGGTTATTACCTCTCCGGTAGGTGGATAATATCTGTCTTTTAGGGTAACCCATGTAATTCCTTTTTTTAATTCAATATTTAGTAAGCATAAAGTGGGTAAAGAAAAAGCGGGATGGGGAGGACTTGTCCCTCTTAACCCAAAATTGACCACGTCACTAATATTATGGTGGAAAGCTTTAAGGTGAGTATATAGTTAAAACAACTTTTCATAATTATCTATTTAAAAACAAGACCTGTTTTACCTTTAAAAAAAAAACAAAAAAAAAAAACATCTGTTGTGGTCAAGAGAACCGAACATGTAAACTACAACAACAAACCACCCGGTCTGGGTAGAATAAGATGACCATGGTCAGTCTGACAAAGAATGAATCCAATCGATGAGT
>NW_027443218.1:40000-53525 GCF_048569485.1 Anomaloglossus baeobatrachus
TTGGAGATCTATGTCTGCCACAATGAAACCAAAAATAAGCAAAGCTGAGGTCTTTGGCTTGGAGACTGAGTAAATGCATACTCTCCTGCTCACACAGGATCACTCGTTTTTAGATTTTGCGATTATGCCATACAAAAAAATATTTTCACCTGAAAAAAGTGAGAGCCCTTGTTCCCATTGTGCCATCCTTCAGGACTGAACATGATTGTTGTTGCACAAATAATGAATCTTTTCTTCTAACATTTCCCGGTAAATGAGTCACTGCAGGGTGCGCCGGTGCTGGGCTCCTCGCTGGTCTTCCCCAATCTCTCCTGGATTAATGGCTTCAGCCTTTTGATTAATACTGCAGATTTATACTTGAGTGTATTAAAGGGGTTGTCCGGTGAGAACAATTTAGCAACTATGCACATGATAGGTGATAACTCTGTGGGGCTCCGACTACTGGGAACCTCACCAATCAGGAGAACGGGCAACTATTACCCCCATTGGGATGGCGCCACAGTGCACATGCTCAACTAGTGCTCCAATGATTTCTTCTGGGCCTGCTGGGAGCTGCGTTAGGCTTATTTCCAGTGTCCCTATAGAGAATGAATAGGGCGTCTGAACTGCAGTTCCATTGTGTAAGTGAAATAAAAGTTGCCCATTGGGGATAAGAATTCTCCTTTCTGGCGATTGGCATGGGTCCCAGCACTCGGACACCCACCGATTTACCAAGTTTTCACATATCTTGAGGACATCCCCTTTATACCACTAGTGAGAGTTAATGTATGTCAAATCCAAGGAACTGTTGCCAAAATCATTATTTTGATAGCATATGTACTTTTTATACACATACCTGCCACTCATCCCACCTCTCTAAATAGACCATTTAATGACTCAATGGAAGCTATTAAAGGGGTTATCCAGGACTATTTTATTTTTTTACTATGGGTGTAAGAACTAACTGGCAGAGCGTTGCGAACTATGTACCTGTCACCGGCTCAGAGTGGTCACGGGCTGCTATGTCTATGGGGTGTGATTGCCAATGGAATTCTGATTTACAGCTGGCTCCCCGCTGCCTAACTGTGGGGAGCCAGCGGTCAATCAGCATAACGTTAGCAATTAGGCCCAGAGAAGTGGCTACTCTGTTGATAGGACGTCAGCAGAAGCCACAAAATCCCCAGATAGAACAGACTGGTAATTGGCAACTATCCACTTGTAAGTTCTTGGTTACATAGTAAAAAAATTAAAATAAAATGGTCCTGGAATTTACCCATTTAACAGTAGAACCCACTAGTATTGAATATCTCTGACACTAACAGATGATGCTTCTCTTCTTACAAAGCTCCCTTATTCCACCAGTATAAACCAGTGAGGCTTAGCTGGTGGATGGGGTTGTGTGATGAATCGATGTTTTGTAATTTTCCCAGAGACTAAGCATGAAGTCATCATGTGTTTACTCGGGTCATGGTCACACAAGGAGATGATAAAGTATCAATTAGTCACCATTGTGTAGTGTTGATAAGAACGAGTCCAGTGCCAGTTTGTCCTTACTGCTGAGAACGATGACTCCAGGGTCAAGTGCTGCCAGTCCGAGGAGGAGTAATGACTCGCTTTCCTGTGCCACCTTCCAGTTGTCCTACGCTTTCTATTGGCATATTGGACAGGTCGTTGTTCTCTGCTCTTAATGCTCTATTTCTTCCCAATAGACTCTCTCCTGTCCCTCACTGAGGAGGAGGAGCGGGCACCAGACCTGGTAACGCTGGGTGCATTCGTGTGATGTGTTTGTGCCAATAACACTTTGTCCTTTTATTTTTATTTTTTTGTTATTGCTAAACATACCCAACGTTTCCATTATTTTTTTTTTAAGATTATTCCCCCTTTCGTTAGCTATAGCTTAACATAGTTGGCATAGCATGAACCTGTGCCGAGCCAAGTAACACTAAAGGATGGATTGAGAGATGGATGCTACCTGCATAAGCTATAGTCATCACCTTCATAACATGCACCCATTGCTGATGGCTATGAAGACTGTGTACAAATTTATCTTCACTTTAATACTAATTTTCTGAAAACCAATAGCTTTAGGTAGATTGTTGTGCTCCACATAGTAAAGGGGTTTTCAGAATTGTTAAAAAAAAAAAAAAATAATTACCATATTTTTTTCGGGTTATAAGCCAGTGCGGATTATAAGACCCACCCCAAATTGATGGGGGGGAAAAAGTTAAAAAAAAAAATGGGGTCTATCTTACAATTGGTTGGTCTTACCGGGAGCGAGCGGCAGCGGTGGTGGAGCGGGGTTACAGGAGGCAGGGGCAGTGGTGAAATAGGGCGATCTGCTGGGACTGTGGGCGGCATCCTGAGGTCAGCAGTGTAGACTTCAAATAATGGCGCCCATAGTCTGCGTGTGCACAGATGGAGCTCTCGGCTCAAATCTTATCTGCGCACACTCTGCTTTCGGCCCATTGACCTCCCACCAGCAGACTTAAGGAAAATGGTGCCGGAGTTGGCGCGTGCACAGATGAGATCTTGAGCCAAAAGCTCAATCTGCTCACAGGCTGACTTTGGGCGTCATTATTTTAAAGTCCTCACCGCCGACATTTTCAGGATGGCGCCCAGAGCACCCTCAGCCTGCAGCCCCAGCACATCGCCTGCAGCTCCAGGGCAGTTAAGTGCCCTCAGCCAGCAGCTCCATCACAGCACCTGTGGCATTGCTCCTGCGACCTCTCTCCACCAATTCCGGTAAGTAACATTCGGTTTATAAGACGCACCCCTTATTTTCCTCCCAAATTTTAATCCTACAAATACTGTTCCCAAATCCAGAAATAGTCCTAAAATAACAAAAAAAGAAATGTAGTTCACGGATTTCAACATTTTTCCTCTTGGGCGCCACATCTCCTGTCTTCTGTCTACCTATTGATTCTGTACAAGCCACATGACCACTGATGCCAATCACTGAATTTAGTGGTATATAGCACATTATCCCTGCCTGCACAACATTATCACTGCAGAAGGCCAATGTGAGGAATGGGGATGTGGCGCTGGAAGAGCAGGAGGTCAAAAGGGTTTAACGGTATCGCTCACTACATCATCAAGAGGTGATCTGTGCTGGTAACATTGCGTCAACTTGAGCCTGCCACAAATTGTGTACAAGTTCTAAGTATCATGCGCCTGTTCTCCTGAGTAGGATATGTGGCTGATACCTGATAATCGTTCATAGAGCATGGCAGAGAATAGCCAACACAACGTCATCAGTGGTCTTCACCTTCCAATGCTGAAGTGAGCACCATTTGAGCGTCCCTTTAAAGTTGGTGAATACCATTCTGAAAAGCCCTCTAATGGTAATGGATTCCAAAAACAGCACATATGTCAAACCAGTGCCCTATTAACAGTTGCATCTCTCAAACCACCTTTAGATTTTGGTGCTGCAGACTCGTTGATATAATGTCCGTAACTTATGTATTTAAGACTTTTTAATGCAATCCACTCCGGGCTATGCACTGATGGTGTATGACCTCCAGGCCCATGTAGCAATGATTATAGTCTGAAAATCTGACCACAAGGCACTGCCATCACCATACTCTACACAGCAATATATCACTAGAATAATGTCACCACTTCCTATTGACGTATGTCCCTGGCTTGCACCAAGCTTTACATAGCAGATGTTGCCCTCTAGACTAGTCGCCTACACTGATTTTTGACCCTGCTAATTTCCAAAAAAATCCATTTCATACTATATGAATATTTTATTTTTCGCCAGTATTTTATATATCATTATACATTTCAAATACAAAGTAACTTGGTTCTTCAGTCTAATATACAAATTGCTCGATAGTACAGCAAATCTCTTCGAATGAAATCCATCCCAAGCAATACTCGATGCATGATTAAAGGTCGGATTCTGCAGCAATTAGGAAGCAATCACTACAAATCTTCTTTCTGCTTGCTGTGTTGCTTGCTTGCAGTGTGGGGTTTTTCTTTGGCAAAGCTTTCATGTGTTTCTTTCCACTCCAAGTGTAATAGAACCTTCTGTCTTTTTCTTGATAAATGCAAACTAACTGCAAAGTTTCCAAATAAAAAAATGCTGTAATTGTCATTTTCTCTTCTCTAGTAACTCTACCATAACTTCTCTATATAACAACCTCCTGTCCTCTATACTGCCCCGCTCTTCTGCCTGAACAAAGGGATTGGTATTTTTAATGAAAATTCTATATTAGTGGCGCTCATTTGGCCAACAACCATCTCTCAGGACTCCCAAAACACATGGATTCTCAACATATATGGTCATTGGGAAGAGTGGACTATGCTGCTGGCAGATGCCTCTGGTGGCACCTTGTCTTTCCTGAGAACCAAAAGTCAGGAGCTTGAAATTTTCTTCATACGGGATATTGTTATACATCAGACATATATATGTCTTTGTGCATTATGCAGTCCAAATAATGGAGAAAGATACAGCCACTGCTAAATTGTTAATCTGCTGGAGGAAAACATGGCTGCTTCTAATGGGTTATTTTGTTAAAGATACAATGGCTAATTTTGAATGGTTGTCTACGGACTGCAACTACTTCTAAAGGATTAATCTTTACCAACATACACTCAGCCGGCCACAACACCCCAAGCAGAAGCAGTGAGACCGCAGCACAGATATTTATTATTCCTTGGCAGAGTGATATTTCCCTGCTGAGAGGCAGGAAGTCTGATACAGCTGTCAAAAAAGGGTGACATTGGAGAGACAGATATTAGCCACTTCTCTTGAAGAACCAGAGTTTTTATATTAAACTAGCTGTAGCTTCTCCTGGGTTAATAACTGCTGTTAACAAAATAGAATGTATTAACAAAAATGTATTCTGCACACAAAAAACACAAAACAAATAGATATAAATGTAATTATAATGTCTGTCTCCCCCTCTGTATATATCTCTGTCTCTATCTCTGTCTGCCTGTCTCTTTCCCTGTGTCTGTCTCTTTCCCTGTGTCTGGCTCTTTCCCTGTGTCTGGCTCTTTCCCTGTGTCTGGCTCTTTCCCTGTGTCTGGCTCTTTCCCTGTGTCTGGCTCTTTCCCTGTGTCTGGCTCTTTCCCTGTGTCTGGCTCTTTCCCTGTGTCTGGCTCTTTCCCTGTGTCTGGCTCTTTCCCTGTGTCTGTCTCTCTTTCCCTGTCTGTGTCTGTCTCTCTTTCCCTGTCTGTGTCTGTCTCTCTTTCCCTGTCTGTGTCTGTCTCTCTTTCCCTGTCTGTGTCTGTCTCTCTTTCCCTGTCTGTGTCTGTCTCTTTCCCTGTCTGTGTCTGTCTTTCTTTCCCTGTCTGTGTCTGTCTCTCTTTCCCTGTCTGTGTCTGTCTCTCTTTCCCTGTCTGTGTCTGTCTCTCTTTCCCTGTCTGTCTGTCTCTCTTTCCCTGTCTGTGTCTGTCTCTCTTTCCCTGTCTGTGTCTGTCTCTCTTTCCCTGTCTGTGTCTGTCTCTCTTTCCCTGTCTGTGTCTGTCTCTTTCCCTGTCTGTGTCTGTCTCTCTTTCCCTGTCTGTGTCTGTCTCTCTTTCCCTGTCTGTGTCTGTCTCTCTTTCCCTGTCTGTGTCTGTCTCTCTTTCCCTGTCTGTGTCTGTCTCTTTCCCTGTCTGTGTCTGTCTCTCTTTCCCTGTCTGTGTCTGTCTCTCTTTCCCTGTCTGTGTCTGTCTCTCTTTCCCTGTCTGTGTCTGTCTCTCTTTCCCTGGCTACATTGTGACATGCCAACATGCCATTTAAGGGCGTGGCTGCGCATTCTTTTGAAGTTCTGGCTGCACTGTGGCTCCCAGCTCCATTCGCTTTAATGGAGGCAGGGTTTTTGGTGAATAACTGTAAAGCGCGGGGTTAAAATTTCCCCTCAAATTACTGAGGACTTTTTTTTCACTTCTCAATTTTTTTGAGGAAGAGTTTGGTTTCCCAGGGGTTGATCAGTCTTGTTAGACGTTGACATCTCACAAACATTCTATTGGTGCTAGAGATCAGAATACCTTCTTACATTGATTGAGTTGTAGTTTGCAGCATAAAGAAGGAAGGCAGAGCAATTATTTCTTTACTGCTTGGTGTGGGTTTCTGCTGTGCTATTGCATGTCTGTATGTGCATGTTTTGTGCATGATTAAATCTACTTGCTTTACCTTTAGCCACTTTTAACCACTAGTTTTTTCTGCAGGAGCTCGAAAGATCAGTAACTAAATTTTCTGACTTGGTGCCTTTTTAAAAATGTCATCAGTCCAACATCTTGTCATTTGAATTTTTCCGATTTGCAAAAAGGGTCTTTATAGTGCATACTAATTTTAAGTCTCCAAAAAAAGTCAAATTAGTAGTTTGTGTTCAAAGGGGTTGTCTCATCATCTTAATTAGGTAAAATGGTAAAAACAAGCAATTTTGCAGTTTACATAACCTATTGTCTCGTTAGTGCTTACTTCTCAATGCTGAGAGGAGAGTATCATTGGCAATAAGCACAGCTCTAACAAGCACTTTGCTAAAGAGCTTGCAAGCGCTGCTCTAGAGCTGGCCAGATTGTTGGATCCAATCTGATTCAGTGCACCCATGATCTCCCGATGATGCAGTAGCAAAGCTGCCTCTGCTTGCAGTTTTGGAGAGCGCATAGTTCGGCCCACATGTTGCTGGTCCATAAAATCAATCGATCAAAAGCACATAGCTTCCTCCACCCGGTAAGCCTGGCAGACTGAGGAGCGTTAGACTGAAGGTAGATGATACAACCCCTTTATATGTTCTCCATTATCTGAATGGGTAACTAATATAGACTTACATGAATGAAAAGAATCATTGAAGAATAGAGCCTCCATGGCAATCAGCTGATCTATACAACCAATGTCCACACATACCATCGGTAGTAGCGACTTCAGCGTGGAGTGCATCACCAGACGCACATTTACATTGAAAATTCACTGAGCAGCTGGATATTTTCCGATGTGCATGGCATAAAACGTTAATCAATGAGCAATATTACCTGCAATTCTAAAGCCTCACTGCAGGGAAGTGCCTATGGTACTTGAAATCCCAGTGGATTGTTTGGGAGGACCACATGACTACTCCTTCCAAGGCACTATAGTGCTGTGAATACACATGGTTGGTGCCATTACTCAGTTGACATAGAGGGCACCCTACTTTGCAGCTATATGCAGCTTCCATGTTGATCACAGCCAATCTCAAAGGAGCTGTGCTTTTTAAGAAAAAGCATTGCCCAGTTCTGAAAACTCTTCATGCCGTAAAGGGGATGAATATTCACTTGCAAAGTTTACATATTTTTACAAACCGTGCACATGGCTATAGAGAGGTCGCATGACACACTCATTACTTAAATTCCATTAGGCAAGCACTAGAACATTGAATGCAACATGATTGAATAGAAAGAGACGCCTTCATGCAAACTAGTGCAATATACGTAAAGTAACAAATTTAAATACAGATAACCTTTAGAATATTCTCACCTATCTTCTAATCTTTCAGCTCAGAACGAGTTCCCTTTAAGGTATCGATTGTATGATTTATTTCTGACCATTTACTATAGAGCAGCTCTAAACATTTCACTGATTGCTCTTTTTTCTCAATATTCTCTTTTAGCGAATAGAAAAGCTGGCTGTGCCGTTACCTCACTGCTAGCATCCGAGCTGACCAAGGATGACGCATTAACATCGGTGGGTGCAAAGAAGAAGAAGAAAGCGAATGATGAAGACCTGATTGAAATGGACATTGGTCACGAAGAGAGTGCAGATATGCTCACGCGTTCCAGTTAACCGTGCGGTGCAGCGTACACATAGGACCACTGAGCACGCAGAGGAACCTCAAAAGAATTCCGAAGATGATTTTCAACACCGAGGCTCGAGTCAGAGAAGAGATGGTTTCAGTTTTTGGTCATAGGAGGACGGTGCTAATCATTGGTCTTCTTGAAAATTTATTTTTAAGTATAAATGTGGCAGGTGTAGGTAACATGTTAAGTGCTACAACCATGTGCAGGGCATCATTACTGGCAAGAACTTTTTAGTTTTGGCATGAAGCCCTCCACATGGTGGGAGAGATCTAGACTGGACTTAGACAAGCTAACCAAAGTATGGACTAGTGTATATACAATTCTGCCTTAATTCCTCTGTTTGCTTACCTCTTGAGGATGGAGAAGATCAGTCTCACTGTAATGTAAATTGCTCTTTTATTTATCTTGGTATTGTGATTGCACAGGTCATCTGATATCAAAGATTATTGGTTCTGAGTGAATTGATACTTATCGCTGGAAACCTCTCTGCGTGCACGTCTGTTCTTCTGTTTGCTCTACGTGTAGTTTCTTGAAGGCCTGTTGATGGTACCTCCTTTCCAAGTCCTACAAACATAAGCGGTCATATTTGGGTTGTTTCAGCTCGTTTTTGCCTTTTTTATGGCATGTTTCACATAGGATTGATATTACATAAATTCTCCAACCTACTGAGAGCACTAGGTCTGTAATAACTCCGACACGTAGTCCTAAACTGCTTTTAATTCATTGCGAGGGACTTTGGGCTCATGAGCGGACCGTGCACCTATCACTTCATGTTTTTCTTTTAATCCCTGGTGGATTGAAAAGGTACTTTTGGATTAGCTGGGGTGGGATGCAAGTTGTAGAATTCCAAAATCCCTTCTATGTATGCGTATACATATCAGCATATCAGTCTGTAGTGCATGATTCTTCTATTTCCTTTGCACATCTTTTACTTTTGGAACTTTTTGGGATTTTTAAACAGTTTTCTTGAATGTAACTTAAGATCTTGTGCAGGAAGATGATCATTCTCCAAATTGGCGGCCAACCTGGCCACCTCATCTTCTCCTTGATTGTTTCGCCATCTTGGCTTTTTTATTAGAGCACATCATGGTCAAGGTCCATCTATATAACAGCAAAAAAAATTTAGTCAGACACTGCAAATAAAAAAAAAAGAGGAATAAGTGTTTCCAGGATTCTGTATGATGTCATTTACAGTGGTATTTTATTTTCTACATGAATATATTATTGATTTATAGGAGTATTATATTTAGGAATCTAGTGTTTCTACACGGAAGCACATGAAGTAATATAATTTGATCATAGGCTTTATTGCATTGTTTCTCGTTAACGGTTGAGCCGGCTGTGCTGCATCAGTACTTGGTGGGTTCCGTTAGAATGTATGGGGGGCAGGGGCGCCATTATGGTCCATTCTAACAATAGCTCACATCTCATGAATACAACTTTAGCATACTTACATTAGTTCAAAGTACTTTAGTTGGGTAACTTTTTGGGTGATATGAATACATCGGAAGGGTGGATATGGATGGGTAAACTATAATATCCAGCTCCATTTTTTTTTTTTTTTTCGATTAGTCGTATGAAAAATGTAACCAGTTGAACCAATTGTGGAATCCGGATGAATTCCTATGGCACGTTTTTGTTTTTTTTTTTCTTTTTTTTATAAAAATATTTAATCACCTAGCACAAAAAAACACTGAATGTGAACACCAGCAACCTACTAAGGAAGGCAAGAAGAAAACCAACAACATTGTG
This sequence comes from Anomaloglossus baeobatrachus, assembly GCF_048569485.1. Classification (NCBI taxonomy): domain Eukaryota; kingdom Metazoa; phylum Chordata; class Amphibia; order Anura; family Aromobatidae; genus Anomaloglossus; species Anomaloglossus baeobatrachus. Next base: position 49,499 of record NW_027443218.1, read on the forward strand.
CTCAAGTGAATATCAGCGAACAAATTGTGGCGGTAATGCGGTCTACTTACCTTCTATTTACATGTATCAAGGACATTGCCACAATCTTTGTCAGCTAGTTTCTAAGAACTTAGGGTATACCTAAACATCAAGAGTATATTGTACTGTCCACCTTTGGGTAAGTAGTCAGCGCCTGAACCATAGAGTACGCAGTATGCACTCGGTTGCCCCTGATAAGCTCTTCATCAAAACCTGGCCTTAGGTGTTATATTTGCCAGGTGTAGATCATTATGGGCATATTACCAAGATTTTGTGGATAACTTCAATAGGATATGTCACTTTTTAAGGTATCTTTATTGCAATAACCAATGGTTATAACCTGCCCAGCATAACATAGGATTTATGGCTTGTATATGCCTTATCTGTGCCAAGTTATACTAATATTTCTTTTTAAACCCTTGTGTACAGTCTAAAGGGGTTCCCTGGTAAAATAAATGCCTAAATAAGTTTACTTAGAAAGTCATACTTTTGTATAAAGCACTAATCATTATATTACATTAAAATGGCAGTTTTATTGTTATACTGAAGGAAACTTATCCTAGAGTGTAATAGTACTGGTGCCTATGAGTATGTGCAGTGAGAAACTCAGCTGCTGTGATCTGGCGATAACAACCTATACCTGGTACTGCGCAGCGATCTCCAGGGCACAGCAGTTAATCGACATTCAGACACGGGTGAGCACTGTGAGCAGCCTCTTCTTACCGCAACAGTCCTGGTATCTGCAGTATTAGATCAGAAAGATAGGATGGGCAGCAGTGTGAGCAGCATCTTTTTACTCCAATGCTCCTAGTATCTGCACTTTTAGATCAGAAAGACAGACTGGACAGCAGTATGAGCAGCCTGTTAGTATTTCAACAATCCTGGTATCTGCAGTATTAGATCAGATAGGGTGGACAGCAGTGTGAGCAGCCTCTTCTTACCTAATCAATCCTGGTATCTAGTATTAAACACCAACTGAGAAAACATCTTCATGCACATGATTGGAGGGTGCTGAACTTCCTACAGCTTATTCTCACAGTCACCATCCTATTAACATTCTAGATTTCTATCAGTGTAACAAGGCAGTGGCCATTTTAATATACAATAATTATTATTTCTCTAGACAAAATGATTAAATTAAAGAGGTCTACTACCTGGACAGCCCCCTACTCATTCCTTTTGTTCACCCCAGTAAATATAATTAAGCCTGTATTTGCCTCCAGTGCGACACTGGTTCCAGTGATGTCTAAAGCTACATTTCCGGGGCTCATGTGACTTTGGTCATGGGCCTCGCGTATCATAACAATCAGTGCCCAGCAACTGCCTCCCAGTCTTCGGACATTTGAGCAAGAAGTCAACAGCACTCACATCCTGCTCAAATGTCCAAAGGCAGGGAGAAGGAAGCCGGCGTTGAAGGGTTGTGGGGCTCGCTTGTCATAACAATCAGTGGCGGCTTCCTTCTCCCCGCCTTCGGACATTTGAGCAGGAAGTCAACACAGTGCTCACATCCTGCTCAAACGCCCAAAGACGGGGAGACAGATGCAAGGTGCTGATTGGTTGAGAGGTTCGCGTGTCGTCATGTTGCAACTTTAGATATCGCTGGAACCGCACCGGAGGGGAGTATAGGCTTATTTTATTCTTGTGACAATGGGACTGAGTAGGGGTTGTCCAAGTAGTAGACAACACCTTTAATTAAAGTTATTTAGAATTGTATGTAGAATGGCATTTTCTTTGTTTTTTAAAAAAATTTTTTCCCACATTCCAGGAGATCCCAAATAAAAATGTTTTGTGTTCTGGACTAAAAAAACAGGCAAACAAGTCAAATGGAGAAGACATATTGAAGAAGTAAATTCCATGATATTCAGTTTAGCACATGTTCGGATCTAGGGCAGACAGGATCTTTAATTCTAGCATCGAATGTATCTACTTCAACAATAGCAGCTAACTTTTTACTCAATTTGCCAAAACCCTTCTGCGTTAGGACCATATATGCCAGGATAATCCTTGCTGTAAATCTATCAGGATATAGGTAGATCTTCAAATTGCAGCATTTTGATAGAAAACTTTGTATGTTTTTTGTTTTAGCCTCAGGAACCAGTTCTGTATCACATTAAGCATCATCGGTCAGACTTTAGTTTTACGGATTTTATTTTGGTGTTTTAGTTCATGTCTCAGATATATTTTTTCTACTCTTCTGAATGTTCTGGGTGCTGGGCTCCCCGTACTTATACAGCATTGTAAAATAAAGTTACTAGGCTTTTATTGATTTTTACTGCATAAAGCACATTGTGGTATTATCGGTGGTGTTGATTTCCATATCTAGATGAAACTACATTGGATGCGTGTGAAATAATTGTGGCTTTTGATAGAGCGCGATCTGACAAAAATGTCGAGTTACAGAATTCATCTGATATTTCCTATAGACAATGAAAGTATTGCGGGAGCATCCATTTCCTAGCTGGGGAAGCTTGTTGTTTCGACCTGCCATTTTCAGCAGTGTTGGTGCGCAAATAGTAAACAAACTGTCGTAAAACAGCCGATAGTCTGGTAAAGGGTTGCGGCAGTGATCCTGCTGCTACTTGGAAACATCAAGCAGCTATTTAGTGGTTATTACGCATTTACTGTATCTCAGATTATTTTTTTTTAACAAAGGATGTGCTATTAAACCCATCCTTTGTTGTCTTCTTTTACATTGATCTACCAGTCTGGCGTAGAGGATGTCATGATATTTAAGAAGCAGTAATGATCCAGGTGTCTCCCCAAATTACATGCTTTCTCATCTGGAAAAAAAGCCCTCTTAACTCTTGTATTTCCCTTTCTTTTGCTGCCGTGCTTAATAAAGAGATTGCTGCTAATTTAATGTAATGCTCAGCACACTGAGAGGCATGTTCAATACCTTGGTCCCAAGGGTAAAACTAATGATCCATAACTCTCACTGGCACCTTGTTATTGGATTAGTTTCTTCAACCTCGCTGCCCACGCCACCCCTGTAAACTGCCATATGTTTATCGCTGACTTCAACACAGGTTATTTTCAAATCCTACATGCCAAATGCGGCAAGCCAGACATCTCATCTATTTTTATATATATATTGCATTTTACACTGTTTATATCACTGAAAATACTATGTTTTCCTAGCTCATTTTTGGTCTTTTTTTTTTCTGGGAATTGTAATCATATCATATTTTTGTTTAAAATGTTAATAAAACAATTCAACTGTTTATCTGTGCTCGTCTTTATCTTATGGTTAAATGAGAATAAAAATGCTCAGACACTAAAGGTCTCTATACACATTAGATGAGTCAGTCGAGCTTGCCGATTTTAGTATATGGGGGTTGCTTAACTGTTCTCTGACAGATATTGTTTGTACGGAAGGGAGAAGGAAAAGGGTTAACCTGCCATGTGGGATAAGAAGATGATCACTCAAAGTTAAAACTGTGATTTATTGTTCAACGTAGTTAAGTATTGAAACTCCTTCCTCAGGATCCAAAATCACTAATGCACATCAAGAGCCAGTACAGAAATAACCCTTATATACAGGACGTTGAGATTTGGAAAAAAGGTGCGCAGGTAACGGCAGTCTCCTGATGTGTCTCAGGAACATTAGTCTATGACAAATAATATCAAAAAAGTTACTGAAACCATAGCATCTTTTAAAATTTGCAAGAATGCAGCATTAATCTCTTACCAACATTGGACGTACTGGGTACGTCCTAGATAATGTCAGTGTAATCACCACCGGATATTATCCTGTTAGTCCCTGACAGACGTTCTTTCGCTTATCCATGTTATGTAAATAAAAGCTTATAACCTGACTTTAAATTCATCCATTGGTTTCATAAATTACTCTTTTGAAAGCTGAAACCCTCCCAAATCTGGTTTAGGTTATGAAAATAAAGTTGCTGCAAAGCTGAAATATTGATCATTTAATGAACACAGAAAGGTCAGATTTTGGCAAGTCAAAAGTTTTGTTGCCTTGTCATATAATGCACCCAATCCTAGTTTACAT